>NW_006299714.1:1928222-1932402 GCF_000327345.1 Myotis davidii
AGAGACAAGGAGAAGAAGAAACAGGCAAGAAGAAAGGGAGTATATGTTTAGTGGGATAAACTCACTGTCTGTAAGACTGGAAGAAAATAGATGGTGAGGATTTGCTTCTATGCAAGACATAGGTCCTGGTGATGTATTACTGAAGTGGTTCCATATGGCCTATGACACCAGTGATAAACACTAGAGTGATAGACATTGAAGGTGTTTCATAATATAGCTCCATTCTTCCAAATACAACTAGAAATCCCTTTATTCCCTACTGTGGAGCTCCACTCCCACCACACTGTTACTTCCTACAAATCCCAGCGAGGCATTTGTACCACCTCACCTTTGATGGCACTGCTGCTTCTCCCAGGATTGCCTTTCTCATTCTTCACTCACATCTCCATGTAAATCCTACCCAACCAAGAGGACTTGCCTCACATTTCACCTCCTCCCGGAAGCCTTCCTTTACCACTCCAGCCTCAACTGGTCTCTCCCATTCTCTAACCAGACTAAACTAGTCTGGACATTCCCTTTCTGAAACAAGTTGGGGAATGAATGGATGAGTGAATGGATGAATGAATGGAAAACACTGCACCTTTATGCCCATTCTTAATCACTCATTGCCTTGCTCTATTGACTATTTCATGCACAAATATTTCTCTTGTCATACAGATTGCACACTCTAGAGAAATAAGAACATAATAAACTCAACATCAGAGAAAAGACCTTAAATACTGGGAATCTTCTGCATCTCTACCTTCAATGGGATAGAAGTTCCTTAGCATAAATCAAAAGAGAAGAGTGTTTTGTATGAGAAATTCTTCCTTATTTAAACATCTTTGTGGAATTTAGAGTTTAGTAGATTTACTGCTTTAAAGAAACATCTTCTGCTTCAACTTTCAGGAGGCAGGGAGCAATCTCTGATAATCAAAGGAGGTGTCTACTCTACACAATATTCCTTCTGGAAGGAGAGGCAACTCCTGGTCCGACAAGAAGAGAAGCACTGCTTGCTGAGCCACATGGAACCAGAAACTGAGGTGCTATCCCATGAGAGCTGCCCCACTGATGTGCCACCACTTTGTGCTACACTGTTTTTAAATGGTGTATGAAGATCCACATTCCTTGAGATTAACTGGCACCAGAAAAGCCCATTTAGAGTAGATTTATAACAGGGACCACATTTGCAAGGTGACTTTCATGATTTAAAAATAAAAAGCTTTGATTCTGATATCATAAAAACCTTTTTAAATTTGTAAAATAAAAAATAAGTTAATTTTATCTTTGATTTAACTACATTAGACAAAATTACAGGTGTTTTAAATTTCCTTAAGAAATTTGATCATCAGCAAGATTCTTATTCGGCTGCTACCAACCACAGGACAGTAGTCTGAGAAATATCATCTTCCCAGGAGCATTCTCCCCAGCCCTCCGTAGGAGAAGGGCCATCCATTTCCATGCTACTTATGGAAATTCTTTCCGTTGTAAAAACTGTTTGCTATTTAAAATCCTCTTCTACTTGATTTATAATATACTTATTAGTTCACATTCTGTTTTAAAATAAGGTTCTTATGCTTAATGCCCAAGTACAGATTTTCAAATGTACACTCAGGAGCCACCTCTCACCACCAGGCAGCAGATGCAAACGCGGTGCCAATGTGGGGCAGACACAGCCCACAATGTATCACCCCATGGGCGTTAGGATTCTTGTGATTCATTCCCATTTCTGTTCCTGAGGTGGCAGCAAGCACCATGGGTCAGACAGGTTATTTTCTAATGTGGTCACTCTTTCTCCCAGTCCATGATCTGCTGTCAAGTGCTTGTTCACATTGCATCTGCTGCAAAATAATTGTATTTGGGTTTTCTGTTGTGATGGGGTGTGCTGTTTTCTGAGAATGAGCAGATGTTATCTAGGTCATGCCCAGGAGAGATTCCTTCTGGAAAGCCTTTGCCACAAAAACAGAGTGCACTGCAAACTGTGTGCAGAAAAATGAAAGGCCAGGTTGATTTTGGAAGAGCCAAACTAAGGCCCATTCTTTCTATAGATGCAGAAGGCCATTTTCCCTTGGAGGTATGTTCAGTGAAAATGAGAGATAGGGAATTAATTTTGACTGTTAAAAACAGTCCTTTTCTTCTGGAAATTGATTTCAGCAATGACTAAGCATTCAAGAAAACTTATAACTTATTGTTGTTATTATTATAATTTCCTACCAAGAATAAGACATTTTCTATTTCCTTTCTTTTCTTAAACATTCGGGGCCAGTCCTAGATAACGTCATGAAATAAAAGCTTAGTTTTAGCTCTTGTTAGCACTGTCTCCTGATCAGAGCCTCCACCCCAATTCCAGGCCCACTTTTTCTCCATGGTGACTCAGGTGTCTCAAATTCCCAATTACATGTCAGCTGGACAGGCACCATTGCTGGTCTAAAGACCTATTCCCAAAGATTTTTGGGTTTGTAACCATACATTCAGAAAAATACTTGGTCTTGAGCAACTTTTAGTCTGGGGTAGGAGGGTGTTGAGGGCCTTCAATAACTATTGTCTCTGTGCCTGAGTGAAGTGAAATGCACAAGATGTACTTTTATTGGATACTTAAGTCTATGGGGTACTCCTGGATCAAGAAAGTGGTCTTCATGATATATCTTGGCCAGCATAATTTCTGAGTCAAACCTTCAATCTTCTGATAAAGATTTTCTAGGGGAAAGACCTAGAAACATAAATTTTAAAAGCTCTTATCAGGCAAATTCAGAAACCCTACATATGGGACACTGTCTTTTGTTTTGGCATCCATTTTACAGAAAAGGGGTGCCATATACCCACCAATACCCAAGGTCTTAGAAGTAACAAACAATAGGACTTGTTTTGAGCTAAGGGCAAGCTCTCTCTCTTTTCCTAGTCTACCATTTTCTCTGCCCATTCTATTGCCTTGGTTCCCTCCCATTAGGAAATAGAAGCATAAGCATTGAAATAGAGCATCCTTCCTGATCTGAAATTCTCTTCCTTCTGAGGCTGGCATGCTAGTTATTATGACAAGCTTCAATGACTCAGCCTTGAGTCACACTGGAGGAAATGAGGAAAGGCACCCAGAAAATCACCTCAGTTGTGTCAAGTCCAACTGACATTTCAAACTCTCCTATCACACAAGCTCCATTTAGGCCACCATTCCCTTTGACCTTTACCACTGCTATGTGAGAGAAAGTGGAGAAGAGCAGATAGCACACCTTATAGGCTCTGCAGTTGAATGGGCCTGGGTTTGAAACTTGACTGGCACATATTAGCTTCCCACTCCCAGCCTCAGTTCCTTATCTATAAAATTGAGGTAATAGCACACAGCTATTCTGTTCTGTTAGTAGGTGCTCTGGACAGTAGGTATTGTTTCTCATGTACCCAAGATCCAGGTCAGAGAAAAGGGGAGGAATAAATGTGTTATGGGACCTGGTGACACACAGAGTCATGGAAAACTAAGGAGAGCACTTGTATAAACACTCTGTCTTCCCAGCAATGAAACCATCCTCCCCACCCCACCCTGTAAATACTGTTAAAATGCAGAGAGCCACTGAGCCCAGAATAAACAGAGGTCCCCAGTATAGTTTCCCTAGATCTTATTTGCAAACAGGGAGATAATTAAAGAGCTAATGACAGCTTTCAAGAGCTTGCATGAAATGGTGTTCTAGCTGACTTCACAGATGCTGGACTGAAAGCTCTGAAGGACAATAAAGCCTCTAGAGTTGGCAATGAGAGTCCAAGCCCTGCGCTTCTGGTTATTCTGCCCTCCCCTGCTTCCCAAAAGCAGAGGCAGGCCTCATTTGGAATCATTTACCTAGAGCTACTTGACACATACTTCACATGTAACCAGACCATAGGAAATGGGTGGAGAGAATTAACAACACATAGCCTTTGATGGAGCCTTTGATGGGACTACATCAAAATAAAAAGCTTCTGCACAGCAAAGGAAACCATCAACAAAACAAGAAAGCCCACTGCATGGGAGAACATATTTGCCAATGTTATCTCCGATAAGAATTTAATCTCCAAAATTTATAGGGAACTCATACAACTTAACAAAAGGAAGATAGACAACCCAATTAAAAAAATGGGCAAAGGAACTAAATAGACACTTTTTTCTAAAAAGGACATTCAGAAGGCCAAGAGGCATATGAAAACATGCTCAAAGTCACTAATCAACTGAGAGATGCAC
>NW_006299714.1:1932476-1934911 GCF_000327345.1 Myotis davidii
GAAAATGACAGATAAATAGTTTCATTCAACTTGTCAATAATTTCTAAAATATGACACCATGGAATACTACTTGGCCTAAAAAAGAAGAAATTCTTACCATTTGCAACAGCATGGATGTAACTGGAGAGCATTATGCTAAGCGAAATAAGCCAGTTAAGAAAGATAAATATCACATGATCTCACTCATTTGTGGAATATAATGAACAACATAAACTGATGAACAAAAATAAAACCAGAGACACAGAAGCATCAAACAAACTGTCTAACCTATGAGGGAAGGCGGGGGGCGAGGGGGTTAGAAATCAACGAAAGGACTTGTATGCATGCATATGAGCATAACCAATGGACACAGACAGTAGTGGGGTGAGGGCATGTGCTGGAGATTGGGGGTTGCCAGGGAGATGTCAATGGGGAAAAAAGGAGACTCATGTAATATTTTAAACAATAAAGAATTTAAATTAAAAATAAAATAATAAAGCAGCTTTACATATTCTAATATTAATAATCTTCTGGAAAATTAAATTCAAGAAACAAGTTGCATAACAGTGTGTATGTCTTACCATTTGTGTTTAAATGAATATTTAGATATTAAAATATATATATTGAAATTTACATTTAGATATATATTATCTACAGTAAGTTTTATGGCATGGACTAGAAATTTCTAAAAGTTCTAAAAACTAGAACTCTAGGTTCTGGAGGTAAAATGATGTAGACCCTAAGTTCTAAGCAGGAATTAAGAAGAAAATGAAATGACTGTCTTTAAATGTCTTCGGATTGGCTGATAAACTGTTAACACCATGCACTTTGCACTTCTCCCTTGCTCAACTCTTCAGCAAACCAGGAGGCCAAGAAAACTCAGCCTTGTCCTATTATCAGCTCAGATATAAAGGACCAGGGTCCTTTTCTAGTTATCAATTCAGTAAGAGAGAATATGAAAATGGCCACACACATATGTTCACATACACAAAATGAAACCTCCTATCACCTTAGGATCTTAGGATCCTTGAAATAAATGTAAAATAGTTAAAGATATTTAGCTGGAGAACAGGAAACTTAAGGGGACATGACAATCTGAAAGGAAGATAAATTAGACAGATCTATGTTTAGACTCAGAGGACAGAAGTGGGGTCATGCATTTTTAAAATAATCAAAAGAACACAGATTTCAAATCAATATAAAAATGTTTCCAACAGTGAGAAAAAAAGTTTTAAAAATAGACCTGGATGCCTCATTAGATAGTGAGGTCCCTATCACCAGATATTTTCAAGCAAAAGCTGTGGTTGTTTTAAAAAGAATTAAAGTACAATAGTCCCCCCTTATCTATGGGGAATGCATTCCAAGCAGATATCTGAAACCATGGATAGCACTGAACCCTATATCTACCATGATTTTTCCTATACATACAAACCTATGATAAAGTTTAACTCATAAGTAAGGCAAGTAAGAGATTAACAATAGCAACTAATAACAAAATAGAACAATTATAATAACATACCATGGTAAAAGTTATGTGAATGTGCTTTCTCATAAAATTTCTTATTGTGTCTGTACTCACCCTTCTTGTGATGATGTGAGATGGCATAATGCCTACGTGAAGTCATTAAGTGAGGTGAATGACCTCGGCACTGTGACATAGCGTGAAGCTACTACTGACCTTCTAAGGATATGTCAGAAGAAAGATGTTCAAACAATGAATATGCCATGTCTTCCATGGGCAAACTGAATGCTAGTTTCATCTTAACTAAGCACTTATCACTCGCTATGGCTATAACTTTTGCAGTGCAATAGCAAAACCAGCACAAATTTCTTTTTCCTTCTTCACAATTTCATGGATAGATTTGTTCTTACCATAGATCTTAGCAACCTCAGCATACAATTTTTTTTCCTTCCTTATTACATCAAGAACTTTCACCTTTCACTTAAAGGAAGCACCTTAAGGCTTCTCTTTGTCATATCTGAATTGCCAGCACCACTTGGGGGACATTATTAAGTAAAATAAAATAATACTTGACCACAAGTGGTGCAATACCACTGCAGTGGATCTGATAACCAACCTGGATGGCTACTAGTGACTAAAGGGCAAGAGCATCTACAGCAAAGAGACGCTGGACCAAGGGATGATTCACGCCCTAGGCAGGACAGGGCAGGTCACGTGAGATTTTATCAGGTTACTCATAACGGCATCAATTTAAAACATATCAATTATTTATTTTTGGAATTTTCCACTTAATACTTTTGGAACATCATGTAACTGAAAGCATTGATATGGGGGGGGCTATTATATTAGGAAGATAATTGGATTATAACAGCTTCTAGTTTTCTTTATTTCTGAGATCCTTTAATTGTGCTCTTTGCTGTGGCTATGGCCACAAAATCACTGGTGAGTAGAAACATTTGCTAAAGTAGAGTAGGAACATCTTTTCTTACTTATT
>NW_006299714.1:1935227-1936433 GCF_000327345.1 Myotis davidii
GTCCACAGCCACTGGTAGGGTGGGAGGGTCTTTCTGACAGCCTAACACTGATCCATACACACAAGTCCTCCACCCTCTTCTAAGACAAATGATACACAGCTCATTTTACAAGTGCAATTAATACAATTAATACTAAGGAAGTTAAGGACAGCTCAACTTTAGGTGCTATAATATCAAATTAATTAAACAAATTAATTATATTGCTGCACGTTACTACCAACACAGTGGCTTAAAACAACATCCATTTATCATCTCAATATCTCTATTCAAAAGTCTGGGTGTGATATGGCTATATTCTCCTGGGGTCTGATAATTAATGAGAACTCGAATGCCAAAGTAATAAATTATATACTTCAATGCTCAAGGTATCACAAGGCTAGAGTCAAGGTATGGGTCAGGCTGCTCACTTCATCTAGAGCTCACATTCTTATTCCAAGCTCACCTATTTGGGGCAGATGAAGTTCCTTACAGTTATAAGACTG
This sequence comes from Myotis davidii, assembly GCF_000327345.1. Lineage (NCBI taxonomy): Eukaryota > Metazoa > Chordata > Mammalia > Chiroptera > Vespertilionidae > Myotis > Myotis davidii. Next base: position 1,935,710 of record NW_006299714.1, read on the forward strand.
AGGTCCCTATTTCCTTGCTGGTTGCCAATCAGAGACCATTCTCACAATCCTAAAGGCTGCCTGAATCCTTGACACATGGCCTCCTTCTCTAATGCAGAGTTCCTTAAGTGTGAACCCCTCCCCCTTGCTTTGAGTCACTAACTTTTTTCTGCTTCTGTCTTCTAGACTCAGACTAAAAGGTCTCATAAAACTAGGTCAAGCCCACCTGGAAAAATCTTCCTTTCGTAATCAACTGTGCCACAGAAAATAACCTAATCCATGAGAATAAAGTCCATCAATTCATAGTTCCAGGTATTATGCACAATGTGTACACTAGGGAACAGGGATCTCAGGAGGCACCTTGAAGTTTCTCCTATCATATTTTTTTGTAAAGTTAAAACATTACAAAAAGACTAAAGTTCTAACTGAACAATATTTACAACAACCAGAGATATTCACTTTACCCATTTGGCATTTATTTTTCTAAATCTTTTACTATAAACTTATATATATGTGTGAGTGAAACACGGTGCATTTTTTAAAGAAAGTATCATACTGTTTTATAGCTATTATATAGTTTTGGAGCTTGCTATTTCCTCTTAACAATGTACCTTAGAGGGTATTTTTGTATCAATACATAGGAATCTAGTGTTTTTATGCATTATATTGTTATGTTATAGTTTACATAATCATCCTTCTATTGACGGACATTCCTACCACTTGCAACTTTTAACTACTATGATCT
>NW_006299714.1:1938546-1942379 GCF_000327345.1 Myotis davidii
AGAAAGTGTGAAAGCATAAGTAAAGCAGGCCATGGGGCTTGCTGCCTACCTAAATTGCCCAAGATTCTACAAGTGCTACCAAGGAGCTTTAAGTATAACCATATACCTGGGCTCTACCATCACACTTAACTTGTGAGCTTATTGAAATGTGTGTGACTTGGGTATAGGTGATCATAGGTGACCCTTAAAATGTGGAAGGCCCACTTTCCCTCTGAGGTGGGGCAGGTATTCATTGCACATGTTTTCTCCCAGATGAGAGAGTCTCTGGGTATCAGATGCCCAGTTTTGCAGTTTTTTCATAACCCACATGGGTACACCAGTGGGGATGGCAGCAGGTTCACCATATCTTAATCATGACTTAACCCATCACTTGCCAACATTCTAAAGACTCCACAAAAATTATTAGAATGCATGGATTCAGTAAAGTTGCAAGACACAAAATTAATATACAAAAATCAGTTGCATTTCTATACACTACACCATAAGAAAGAAAAATTAAGAAACCAATCTCATAGTTGCATCAAAGAGAATAAAATACTATAGATAAATTCAAACAAGGAGGTAAAAGATCTGTATACTGAAAACTCTAAGATATTGATGAAAGAAACTGATGATACCAATAAATGGAAAGATATTCCTTGCTCATGGATTGAAACATTAATACTGTTAAAATGTTCATACTATTTAAAGTGATCTACAGATTCAATGCAATCCCTGTCAAAATTCCATTGCCATTTTTCATAGGTAGAAAGAACAATTCTAAAATGTATGGAACCACAAATGACCCTGAATGGCCAAAGCAATTCTGAGAAAAACAAAGATGGAGGCATCACAGTTTCTGGTTTCAAACTATTTTACAAAGCTATAGTAATCAAAACAATATGATATTGACATAAAGACAGACACATAGGTCAATGGAACAGAATAGAGAGCTTAGAAATAAACCTACACATATATGGTACTTTATTCATGACAAAGGAGCCAAAAACATACAATGGTGAAGAAGGGTCTCTTCAAAAAAATGACATTGAGAAAACTGGATAGCCTCATGTGAAAATATGAAACTTGATCCTTGTCTTATACTATACACAAAAATAAGCTCAAAATGCACTAAAGACTTGAATGCAAGACCTGAACCTATAAAACTTCTAGAATAAAACATAGGGGGTAAGCTCCTTGACGTTGGTCTGGGCAATGATTTTTTACTTATTTTTTTGCATTTGACACCAAAAGCAAATGAGATAAAAGCAAAAATATACAAGCAGGACTATCTCCAACTAAGACGCTTCTGCACATCCAAGGATACCATCAACAAAATGAAAAGTCAACCTTTAGAAGGTGAGAAAATATTTGCAAACCACATATCCAATAAGGTGTTAATATCCAAAATATACAAGGAACTTATGCAACTCCATAGCAAAAAAAGACAAATATTCTGATTTTAAAATGGCCAAGGACCTGAATAACATTTTTTTCCAAGGATATACAAATGGCAAATAGGTACATGAAAAGGTGTTCAACATCACTAATCATCAAGGAAATGCAAATCAAAATCACAATGAATTATCACCTCCTACCTATTGAAATGGCTATAATAAAAACGACTAGACATAACAAGTGCTGGCGAGGATGTGGAGAAAAGGAAGCCCTTGTGCACTATTGGTGGAAAAGTAAATTGGAGTAGTCACTATGGAAAACATTATGGAGGTTCCTTAAAAAAAAGAGAGATTAATAGTAGAATTACCATATGATCCAACAATCCCACTTCTAATTATATATCCAAAGAAAATGAAAGCAGGATCTCAAAGAGGTATCTGCAGCCTCATATTCATTCCAGCATTATTATCGATAGCCAAGATATGGAAACAACCTAAATGTCTGTCAATGGATGAATGTATAAAGAGGAATATGTGAGATATATACAGAACCAAAAAATTGAATATTTTTCAGCCTTAAGAGGAAAATCCCATAATTTTCGACAACATGGATGAACCTGGAGGCCATTATACTAAATAAAATAAACCAGACAGAGAAAAACAAATATTGCATGGTAACACTTATAAAGTGAAACTTTGAAAAAGAAAAAATGTTAAAATCATAGAACCAGAATAGAAAAGTGGTTGTCAGGGGCTGGGAGGTAGACGAAATAGGGACAGGTTGATAAAAGTGTACAAATTTTCAGATATACAATAATAAAGTCTGAGGATCTAATAGTGACTATAGCTACTAACACTGTGTTGTATAATTGAAATTTGCTAAGAGAGTAGAACTTAAATGTTCTTACCAAAACAAACAAACCCGCAACCCACCCGCCACACACACACACACAGAAGGTAAATATGTGGAGTGAATGATGTGTTAATTAACTTGATAATAGGAATCTTTTCACAATATATTCATATAGCAAATAATTGTTGTACACTTAAATATCTTACAATTTTATTTGTCAATTAAACCTCAATAAAACTAATGAAAACATAACCCAAAACCCAAAAGAACTCTCTGAAGAAAAGTTGTCAGACCACGTAGCCACTTACAGGAAGAAACTATAATTTTCTTTCTCCAAGAGGCCTTAATAATCTGATAAACACCCATTACTATATGAGGCAAAGCCAAGAAGGGAAAAGCAACTAAAAGCTTTTGATGACATGACCCAATAACCAGGTTGCTTCCTATTTTATACCAGCCAAAAATGCATAATATGTAATTTGACCTTTTCAGAACCTTACAATTAAATGCAGTCCCAGCAGGCTCTCCCCACAGTAACTTATTGGAAATGGGTAGAAATTGATATTTGGAGTCCTTGTGAGTGCATCAGGCCTCCTCTCTTAACAACTCCTTTATTTCTTTGTGTATAAGTGCATATCAAAGCTCAAGTGACATTGACTTTCACTTGGCATACATGTAATTTTCTTCAGAGATAACAACACTGTAGTCACTGTGAATTTTACACTCTAAGTCTCTACTAAAGGTGCTCAATCTATAGCAATTTTAATTTTTCATAATCTGTCATTTGAATACTTTCCTAAAGAGAAAATAGTGAAGCTGAAAGAGTCCCACATTCAAAGCTAATTAGAAATTGTATAACAATATTCAAAGACTGCAAAACATCTGCTCATTCTAAACATTAGCTGACCCAGTTGCAAAATAAAGAATGTAATATATTACTTTAGAAGATAAAATTAGAAAAATAAAAAAAATGCTGGTGCTGCCAAAAATATATTCTTCACTGTCTTATATACAAACATTTGACAGAATTTCAAAACTTTGTTATTTTATTTTTCCTAAGAGACTTCATTAGTAGGAGGCAACAGTGCTGGAATAGGAGTCAGTAAGCCAGAAATTCATGTTCCTTGGATGCGACACCCTGTTAGGGGTTCAGTTTTCTTTCTTGAATTGTAAAATTAGGGAGTGGTTAAATTTTTTTGAAGTTACTTCCAGCTCTGATAATAAAGAAAAATAAAACTTTTTAACAATTGAAAAAATATTTTATTACCAACATGAGCAGAATTTCATTGTAATATTCTATAGAGAGCATTTCTGAATGGTTGATCCTAAACCTGAGAGTGGGTCACAGTCATCTGGGGAGCTATTCTAAAATACAGATTCACTAGCCCCACTACAGACCTGCTCTAACTCAGAATATGTCAAATTTTCCAGGGCATCTGTTTGCTTATTGATGTTATTGTTGTTTTTAAAGTGCTTTCCAGGTGCTTAAGGTGTAAATAAGGAAACCTCTAGGACTTGGGTGAGACAAAGGATACTTGGTCCCAACCCTAGTGCTTAATGCTGCATGATTTTACATCAATTTTACTTTCTCTAGGAATCACTTT
>NW_006299714.1:1942462-1953725 GCF_000327345.1 Myotis davidii
AAAAAAAGGAAGAAAGAAAACACACAGGGAAGTAAATGGCATGCTCTTTACGATTGCTCCAAATCTAATTTTCCATATAGCTAACAAAGTTAATAATCAGGATGCTAAAGAAATTAATTGGTGCCTTTTAAAAAAAGCAATGCATTAAGTCATTTAATGAGCACATAAAGTGGTTCAGGGAATTAACTAAAAAATCATTAGCAGAGTGGGGGAAGATTGATTTATCTCCATTTTTATTTTTTAAAAATTAAATTGAACTGTGTGTGTATATATGGAAGTGCATAAATTACAATGCAAATCAAATGAGTATATTAAATTTGCATTACAACTCTGTCCATACATTTGTCTTGTTGGAACAGATAATTTTTCTATTTTCACAGAGGTATATGTGCTATCTTATTAATCAAGAAACTTTTGGATATTAGCACTAAAGAGCGTTCAAGGTTGAGAAGTAGTAGACATATTTCAGTAGGTCAATGGCTTAATTATGAATATTAAAAAGTCATAGAAAGTTAAGTAAACTTATATTGAGAGTGAAGTGGCCAGCGGGTGGGGTCAGGAGGTGTTTAGGTCTTCCTGGGGAAGTTCATAGGTGTAAGCTCAAATGGAGTCAATGTCGAAGGAGTCTATAGTGAGGAGCTCCATGCTTAGGAGAAAGACAGACAGTGCTTATTTGGAAAATAAAACAAAAAGAGAGGGAAAATACTTGAAATTGGGCCTCATAAGGGAGGAACAAAGGGAGAGAAGTGAAAAAAAAATGAGCAGGCAGCAAGCTAAATTTTGATGCATGTACAAGACCAAGGGGTTATTTGGTACCATTTACTAAATAACATCATATACATGGTCCAGAAGAAACTCCAGGACTGGGAGTGGATTCCTAATGGGACCTAGCTGTCAAATAGACTGGACTGTGACCTTTCCATCTGGGTTTGGAAAATAGCCCAACAGTTTGAAGTGACTCAAAAAGGTACGTGAAATTGAACTAACACGAATGAAAAATCTTACAATTAGGTCAAATCCTCTAGCTGTACGAATATAGAATAGCAGAGAGAGGACATGTGAAATCAACTTTGATTTTAAGTTGAGGCAGACTGTGGATGAAAATTTCACAGGGGTGCTGCCTCTTTGCCAATGAACTCGTGGAGACCAAAGTCCATGGAGAGTCTCTATTGGTGTGACATTGCAATAGCTACTATGCATTGGGCCGCAATTATGTGCCAGACACTTGACATCATCTCATTGAATCCTCTTGAGTAGGGACTGCTGTTAACCTCATTTTATAAGTGATGAAGCCACGATTGGGCAGGGATGGGTTTCTTGCTCAAGATCACACAGCTGACATGAGGTAGACAGGGTTCAAGCTCAGGCCATTTGTCTCCAGGACCAACATGCTCATCTATCACACTTCTTTCCTTCTCTGGGCAGAAATGGTAGAGTCATGATAAAGCAAGCTTCACATGCTGGATTAAGGACCCTTAGCACCCTGTTCGCCCTTTAGCAGTGTATGATTCCAGATACTGTTCTGCCACCAAATTGTCATGTGGTCTCTGACTGAGCCTTCCCCTGGACCTTGTTTGCCTTTCCTATAAAACTAGATATCGAAAAAGTCTCACACACTTGGTAGGCGCTGAATTCTTCAAACAGAATCTCGGTGAAACCCAATGTATATGTCAGATAAAACCAGGGCTGACTGAAGGAGGTGGGGGCCCACTCTGCCCAATTTAGAAGCCCCCAGTTCCCTCCCAGGGCTGCCCCTGAGGTCCCTGCTCTGCAGTAATAGATTCTACTGAACACGTTTGAAAACCACTGGGCTGGGTTATTTGTAGGATTTCTTCCAATTGCAAGATTCATTGGTCCATGACCTATATATGATCAAAGTCACACAACTTGAGCAAATTGTGTGACTTTAATCACAATTTGGCCCTTCACATTCAGAGTAAGTCTATGGGTTATGTTGGAAAGCTCGTTCCCTGCGTTCTTGCAAGAGCCTGGGGAGAAAACTAGTGGCAGGATTTGTTCTGAGAGATATTTGGAGGAAAAAATGTTTTGCATACTAAAAAGTGATTTATTCAGAACAGCAGCTGGTTACCAGGAACTCATGACAAAGAAGCAATAAGATTAATGAAACATGTGACTATATATATATATACGCCTAAGCAATTGTTACGACCAGATGACCGGACGATAGGATGACCAACTGGTAGCTATGATGCACACTGACCACCAGGGAGCAGACACTCAATGCAGAAGCTGCCCCCCTGGTGGTCAGTGCGCTCCCACAGCCAACCTCCTGCAGTCCCTCCCCTCAGCCAGCTGGCCCCTATGGCCCCTATCAGGACTGGGCTAGAAGGCCCTGATTGGCCCCAATCACCAGCCAGGCCAAGGGACACCCCCTCCCCCTGCCCCACCATGCACAAATTCATGCACCAGGCCTCTAGTGTGAGAATAAACAAGTTATCTTTTCTGTCAAAGAACAGTTTAGACAGCCGCCATTTTGGACCATGTGACTTGGCAGCCACCATGTTGGCCCCATGACTTGCAGCTCCCCTGGGGGCCACCATCTTGAAATGGCAAAGGCCAACCCTTCCCTGTGAATTAGCCAATCGCAAAGACTGTGCACCTGAGCTCCAATCAAGAGTGAGGGACAGATCACTTGCATCAGGGATTATAAAGTCAAGCAGACCACCTGCTCGGTGTGCATGTGCTTGCTTGCTTCTAGAACATGTGCATGCACACCCTTCTACATAGAAGTAAAGATATTTGCCTTGCTGCCTGGCTCCCAAGTATGTTTTGTGTTCTACCAGGACTCCACAATTTGGGGGCTCACCTTATTTCTCACAAGCAGAAGGTAACACTCACTTCTTCAATGATAGAGCACAGAGCAGGAGTAAGCAGATGACAGTTGACACCATTTTTTTTGTTAACAATATTATTGAGATATAATTCCCATGCTGTGCAATTCATCTATTTAAAGTATACAATTCAATCATTTTTAGGATATTCAAAGAGTTGTAAACCATCAACACAATCCATGCTAGAACATTTTCATCACGCCCCCCAACCCCCCCAAAAAAATCCCTTAACTTTTAGCAGTCACTCCCAGCCCCCTCAGCCCTAGGCAACCACTAACCTACTTTCTGTCTGTGTAGATCAGCCTGTTCTGGAGATTTCATTTAAATGTAACCATACAATCTAAGCTCTTTTGTGATTGGCTCTTTTCATTTAGCATAATCCTTTCAAGGTGCATCCACATTGTAGCACATATCAGTACTCCATTCCTTTTCATGGATGAATAGTTTGCTCATACTTTGTGGACGTACCATGTTTTGTTTACCCATCCATCAGTTAGCAGACACTTGGGTTGTTTCCAACTTTTAGAAATGGAGCAAGTATTCATGGCTCCCCATTGGCTATCACCGCTGCCCTGAGAGATCAGATTAGGGGAAGGGGAGTCACCCCAAACAGGCAGGCTCTCTGTGCTCTCTGCCTCAGGAGGTTTGTGGTAGAAAGGAAAGCAGAAATGGCCAATTAGATCCTTTCCTTTCCTGGCTGTTGTTTTCAAAAGCCTAAACTTGTTCATCAGGTATGCTGTGTTAATTCTTTCTCCCTGTTCCTAGGGAGGGAAGAGCAAAGTTTCAAAGAGTCGGGGGTCTGAGGAGCTGTGGGGCCCTCCTCAGCAGTGCCCTGCAGCTCTCAGCTGGAAATGGTTACCATAGCAGCAGGGGAGTGCCCTGGGTCAGTGGGCATCTCCTGAGGGGAGATGCCCAGCAGGTTCTAAAGTTTATTTTCCCTTTCTCCCCCCCATACACACACACACACACACACACACACACACACACACACACACACACACTGCAGACTTACGGGCTCAGAGTTAATACCACTGTAGTTTAAAATTTCATTCAGGTTGGGTTTGTGGACTGAGATTCATACTCACAACACAACAGAAAGAAACAAGTCAAGAAGTAGACTAAATAAATGTGTAATTAGTATTCAAAAAAGAGCAGTCTCCGATGCCTTCCCTATAGAAGCAAGCACGAGCAGAAGAAAAGCAAGTAATTCAGACAAATCCCGACCTGCTTCCGCTCTCTGGCATTTAGATGTGAGGCAGAATATCAGCCGTGGTAGAATCTCCAAAACCCAACAGACTCTCAAATAGGAGGCTGCTAGGCACCCTGAGCATGTCCTGGAAGTTTATTTCTTTGTAATATATACTTTTTTCTGAGCTCCACTGAAGGCCTTTTTACTTAAGTAAATACTGCACTATAAAAGCTACATGTTGTCACCCCCAATAAAGTTAATTAAAAAAGAACAAAAAGATACATGTAGTATTAGAAACACACACACACACACCCTCATAAGCAATTCCTTTGCTCTAGTATAGTGATGAGTTTCTATAGTTACAGCTCTTTTACTCCTGCCAAAACCTATTTCACAGCCAGCTTGCAGTCATGGAAAATTAAAAATAGGTGGATAAATGTGAATTTGGAAGTAAATTTCAGTAATGTCTTAAGATGTGCTTTTAACAGAAAATTCCCCTCCCACAAGAGGTAATGTCAGGGGGTGAGGGGGTAAGAGATCAACCAACAGACTTGTGTTTATGTATGCATATGAGCATAACCAATGGACACAAACAGTAGAGGGGTGAGGGCATGTGTGTATGTGGGGGGGGGCAGTGAGAGCATGTGTGGGAGGCGGAAGCAGCGGGGGAGAGGTCAATGGGGGGAAAAGGAGACTCATGTAGTATTTTAAACAATAAAGAATTTAAATTTTTTAAAAAAGAAAACACGGGAAAAAAGAGGTAATGTCATTACTTTTGTCCTTTCTGCTACAGGAAAGTTTATTTATGTATTTATAATTTACTTAAAACCACGAGTCTTACCTTTCCAGCCCATGACTCCCTCCACCCATAGTTTGTCAGCCAAAACAACCTGCTCAACGTTTCCTACTGACATACCAGTCCTCTGTGCCTTTGTGAAGACTGTTCCATTTGTTCCACCCGCTCCCCAAACCCTCCCTTCTTGGTTCTCCCAGAGTACTTTATAGGTACTTCTGTCTCTGTCCAGATTTTTCTGATTAATCCAAATTCTCATTTTTTAAAAATATACTTAATTGAAGACTCAAATACAGGGTAGAACAAAAGTACATTTATAGTTGTGAGTATGCCAAACACAGAGTTTATTCTTACATTATTATTTATTAATTATCATATTATTTTCCATAACAAACAACTGTAAACCCACTTTGCCCCACCCTGTATAAGCCCAACTTTAGGGCAATTGTATCAACAAACCAATTCTTTTTAAAAAAATATATTTCTTTATCGATTTCAGAGAGGAAGGGAGAAGGAGAGAGAGATAGAAATATCAATGATGAGAGAGAATCATTGATCGAGTGCCTCCTGCACACCCCCTACTGGGGACTAAGTCCACAACCCAGACATGTGACCTTGGCCGGAATCGAACCTGGGACCCTTCAGTCCACAGGCTGACACTCTATCCACTAAGCCAAGCCGGCTAGGGCAACAAATCAATTCTTAAAATGGAGTCTGGAGACTAGAAGATCTTGAGGCCAAGGTCTTGTTCATTGTATTTCTAATGCCTAGAAAAATGTCTGATGCATAGTTCAATAAGTATTTGATGAATGAATGAATGAATGAATGAATGATTTAAGTCCCATGTTTTACTCTATTCTATTGCTTTACTCTATCCTTTTTTGCCTTCAGGGTTTTAAAAAGATTCCATTTTATGTTTCTTTTTTATCTAAGCCATCACCATGAATGTGTGATGGCTTGACCCACCCTTTTCTTTCCCACTCAGCCCCTTTCTCTCCTTGAGGAGGTCTCAGGATCTTATGTGTAGACAGATGACAGGTAATACTTGGAAGCTGACTGCCATTATGGAAATGTAAAATTTAGTACCATTATCAGTTATCTGAGAGAATAGAAAAAACTATTGGAAAGGCATGCCTTTAGCTTTGCATTCCCGACCTCAGATATATTCATCTCATCTCATTATTGTCCAACTGATACAAGTTTGTTTCCATCTCTGTGGCTTTTCTCATAGCTCAAATTATCCTTCATTACTTAGAAACCCATCATCCAACCAAGACACTTTATTAACATGCAGCAAAACAAGAAGAATATTTTAACTTTGTCAGGGACCTCAAAGGGAAGAAAATAATTTGCAGTCTTCAGAGCTGTCCAGAGGCATATATTGCTTTTCATTAGAGAAAGGCAATTTTGGCAGGCATTATGTTGGCTCAACATTTCCCTTAAACAAAACCTTGATGCTAATTTCTCTCTGGCTAGCAAATCCATTATGACAATTAGTCTGCAAGCATTTCACTTTCCAAATAGCAAGTAGCAACACAACTTGAGAATTCTCCTACAGATCATTTCCTGAAAGCAGAAATTCTGGCAGGCAGTTGGGCTTGGGGGTGTGCAGAGTGGTGACCCTGAAAAGCAGGTGGGCGAAGTACATGAGGTGGGGAAGGGGTACATTTGCAGCTTTCCAGCTCTCTTTTTGTCAGGTTCAGTTCCCCAACCCTTCACCCCAATTCAGAGAGGATACCTCAGAGCTATGTTCTTTCATGCCCTTTCAACCTTTTTGCCCCAATCCCACTTACCATTTCCTAATCCAACAAATTGGTCAAGGAGTGGGTTTGGTGTAGATCAGTATGGCTGATGCCTTTCTCATTTTCCAAGATCCTCTCCCCTATAACCCTGAATGATCTTGATTATAGCACTTAAGTTCACAGATAGAGCAAACATCTTGAGATGGTGACTGAGATTCTGTTGAGCACAGGGTGAAAGCAACAGGGAACAATGGAAGCCCTAGGTGCAATTCACAAAACCCGTGTTCCCAAACAAAGTTCATTAATCTCAGGTCTAGAGTTAGTCTGCAGCTGAGACACCTTGGGCAAATCACGTATCCTCCTGAGCCACTTCCATTCCTCATCTGTAACATGAAGATAACAAACAGCCTTGTCCTTTTATTAAGAGAATTCAGAAGGCAACATGAAATTTAGTGACAGATAACTGTTATTAGCTTATGTCCCTGATAAATGTGGCATTTGTAAATTTTGTAGGAGACTAAGAAATGATCCTCACTCTGTTTGACAAAGTTTTTTTTTATTGGGCTATAATTCACATATCATAAAATTTCCCATTTTAAAGAGTATGAGTCAATGGTTTTTAGTATATTCACAAGGTTGTGCAATCATCATCATGATTTAATTCCAGTATGTTTTACACTATTTAATTATAACAAATCTCAAAAGAAACTTCATACTCATTTGCAGTCACTCTTCCTTCTCTCCATCTCTAGGCAAGCAATATCCTACTTTCTATCTCTATGATAGACATTGCTTATTATGGACATTTCATATAATTTGAATTGTATAATTTGAGATTATTGTGTATGGCTTTTTTTACTTAACACAGCAATTTTCAAATCTTTTTCATCTCATGACACACATAAACTAATTACTAAAATGCTGTGGCCAATCTGACAAAAAATAGGTATATTTTTGATTGACTTACAAAAGTAATAATAGTAATTACCTACCCTTTTTGCTCCAAAGTGACTCTTAAAAAAATCAGGTGCCTATACTTGCATGTAAGGATTCCTGATACCAAGAATTAACCAAGCAGGGAAAAGAATCACTACCCCTGACTAAATAGTAAGGTATTGCATGTTTTAAAAATTCTTGCAGCACACCAGTTGAAAATCACTGCTGCAAGGCATCCCATTTATAAACTGAAACAAAGGCCAAGTTTGATGTATTATTTTCTGAGACGGGGATGCTGCTCACCTCATGCAGCTACCTTCCTGTTGGATCAAGATCTGCCTCATTATACATTCCAACCATTGCATTATCTACTTCATTCCTTTTTATGGATGAATAATATTCCATTGTGTGGACACAGCACATTTTGTTTACCCATTCATCGGTTGATAGACATTTGGTTGTTTCCCTTTTCAGCTAATATGAATAACACTGCCAAAGATATTCATGAACAAATTTTGTAGGCACATATGTTTACATTTTTCGTAGAAATACACCTAGGAATGGAATTGCTGGATTATATGGTAACTATGTTTAACTTTTCAAGAAACTGCTAAACTGTTCCCTTAACATCTATATCATTTTACATTTCCACAAGCAATGTATGAGGATTCTAATTTTTTATTTGCAACCAAAGAACAGCTAATTTCATCTCTATGAGAAATGATATGCATGTAGGATTCCTATCATTTTTATAGATTTAGGAAAATGCAATGCTTTGAGAAATCAGCATATACTCTACTAAATGTTCTCTAAACTAGGAAAAATGTTTAAATCTTTCCTATAGCCTCATCTGTCCACTTAGACACTGATTTTAATTTTGTTTCCTCTGTTGCTTTTTCTTCTTTTTTTTCTAACCTGGTTCCAAATAGCCAAACCCAGTCCTGAAGGATGGAGCCTAGCCCCAAAGAGCTGAACCCAGACTCGAAGAATCAAAGCCCAGATCTGAAGGGCAGAACCTCATCCTGAAGAGCCCAGCCTTGCCCCTCAGCCAGGGGTCGGCAAACTTTTTGACTCGAGGGCCACAATGGGTTCTTAAACTGGACCAGAGGGCCGAAACAAAAGCATGGATGGAGTGTTTGTGTGAATTAATATAAATTCAAAGTAAACATCATTACATAAAAGGGTACGGTCTTTTTTTTCAATAGTTTTATTCATTTCAAACAGGCGGAGTTTGCCCACGGCTGCCCTAAGCAATATGTTTTCTTCCTGCAACCCCAAGGAAACCACTCTCAATGTGTCAGAGTGATTTCCACAGGCACCATTCCCTACAGTCAGCAGCTCCTCTGCTCCTAGGCCACGTATGCTCACTTATGGGTCCTTTCCTGTAACACAATTTTGTATAACATCAATTTTTGAAAAACTGATGCTTCCCCGTTGTGGGTCAATTTGATTTTAGTGGACCTAGCCCGGAATAGCCCAACCAAGGCCTAAGAGGCGAACCTAGTCCTAAAGGGCTGACACTAGTTCCGAAGACCCAAGCCTAGACCCCATTTGCTTATTTTTTCTAAACGTTTTAACATTTCCAATTTTCTTTCTCTGTCTTAAGTTAAAGCCTGAAAGATGCAGTCATTTTTTAAATTGTGTTGCTTCATTCGCCACTTTCTTAGTTCACTTTCATTTTGCCTACGCAAGAAGCCAGACGGCAGGATTTTAACCATGTGAGAGAAAATTAATCAAACCCCAAACTTTGAAATGATACATTTATAATGTAACCAAAAATTATTAATAACATCCCTTCATAAAGCAGAGTAGGACATTAACATGAAAAAATAAGAGAAATGTAGGAGGAAGAGTCTCATTGTACTGAAGTGGAATGTAAAAATTAACTTTACTTCTTAGAAAATAAAAAACTTCCCCTAAATGTTTACATTTTACACATTTATATTACTTTAATCTTTTTTTAAAAATATATATTTTATTGACTATTGATTTTTTTTTATAGAGAGGAAGGGAGAGAGATAGAGTTAGAAACATCAATAAGAGAGAAACATCGACCAGCTGCCTCGTACAAACCCCCTACTGGGGATAAGCCCGCAACCAAGGTACATGCCCTTGACTGGAATCAAACCCGGGACCCTTCAGTCCACAGGCCGATGCTCTATCCACTGAGCCAAACCAGTTACGGCATATTACTTTAATCTTTAATCAGCATCTCCTGGAACCTATATTGGCCCATGTTTTTATTTAATGATTTAAGTTTTAATATTTACTTTTATTTCACTTTGAATTTTCATCAGCTCTTTTCTGGGAGTTTACAGTGTTTACCCAAAGTAGCGCAGAGACTGCAGTTGGGGTTTGTGACACTTATAAGAGCAAATCACTGGATGAGTACACTATCTAAACAATTCAGTTAGAGAAATTCCCATTAGAAATGTATCCCTCATTCTTTAATTATGTAATGCCATGCAATGGGATAATCTTTGTAGCACCTTCAAAGGAATGGTGAATTAAGCAGTTACAGTTAACATAAACCCAATTTAAAACAGGTGAAGCAAAAAAAAAAGAAAAAGAACTTATTGACCCATGGAATTGGAAGGAAATATTTCTTAGGGGAATTGAAAGTTTTATCTTTTTATGTCCTTCTTCTCTTTCTTCATTCCCTCCTCCCTTCCTCTATTTTACTATAAAATTTTTTCCCAAGTGTTAAAGGTGAATGTTTGTGTTCTCCCGCAAAGTTCATATGTGGAAGCCTCCAATGTAATATATTTGGAGGCAAGGCTTTTGGGAGTTGATTAGATTTAGATGAGATCATGATGGTGGCAACCACATCATGGGTTTTGTGTCCTTATACGAAGAGGAGGAGAGACCAGATCTTGTTTCTCTCCACCATGTGAGGACACATCAAGAGAGTGGCCATTTGCAACGTAAGAATAGAGACCTCACCAGAAATCAACCCTACTGGTATCTTGATCTTGGAATTCCCAGCCTCTAGAACTGTGAGAAATAAATGTCTGTTACTTAAGCCATCCAGTTTATAGAATTTTCTTTTACAGCAGCCTGAGCTAAGTCACCAAACCAAATACCTGTATAGTAGCAATTTGAGCAATTGCTATTTTCACTCAATCACAGTTGAAATATGAAAATTAGTGAACTTTACACAGCAGAGCAATTTTTGAAAAACTGATGCTTACAGAATATAAGGATGAGTTTGAGGTCTGGGCCTCAGGAATTAGAATTGGGGACTGCACTCAATACCTATCTCTTACCTCAGCTTATTCTACACATTGACCAATCTTATCTCCTACCACAGAAGGGCCTTACCTGACTGGCAAAAACATGGCCACTGAGAGTTTGGCAACCCTACCACAAAAAAAGAATGTGTTTTTCCAGCCATCAAAAACCAATGTAATTCCAAGGAAGGCCTCTGATTGGCCTTGCTTGGGTCACATGGTCATTACTGTGGTCAGAATCTTTTGCAGAAAGGGGGTTGAAGGGTTTGATGCACAGATCCAATTAGCCATTACAGTCCAGTATAAGTATAAGGTTTATTCATTCTCCCATGGTGCTAAATTAATATTTGACAAAGGAGGCAAGAGCATACAATGGAGTCAAAACAGTCTCTCTAATAAATGGTGCTGGGAAATTTGGTCAGATACATACCAAAAAAATGAAACTAGATCACCAACTTACACCATACACAAAATGGCTAAAGGATCTTCACTAATAAAACAGAAACATGGTAATTGGCGTA
>NW_006299714.1:1955591-1962909 GCF_000327345.1 Myotis davidii
ATTGGGGCGGGGGGTAAGAGATCAATTGAAGGACTTATATGCATGCATATAAGCATAACCAATGGACACAAGACACTGAAGGGGGTAGGGGGTAAGGACATGTGCCAGGGGTTAGGGGAGGCCGAGGGAAGGTCAATGGGGAAAAAAGGAGACATATGTACTACTATTTGTAATACTTTAAACAAGAAAATAAAATTTTTTTTAAAAAAGAGAAAAATAAAGGTGGGGGGGTTGAAAAGAGGATGAGGAGGAAGAAAATTAAAGAAAGAAGTGGCTTTCAATGAATAAACATGTTTGGTTTGGAAGTTGGGTATTTGGAGCCACCACGAAAGGTTCTACATGAAGCCTGGCAATTATTTTGAGGATCCAAAGCATCTTTCAACACAGCTCAATTGTGTTTGCAAGAGAATGATTTATCATCACTTTTAAATCTTTTTAAAAATTGGCATCCCATGACCACAAACCATTTTTTTTTCTAATGGTAGGGGCATTGAAAAAGTTACCAGCCCTTTTTTCAGTGGAAATATGATTTTCAAAGTGGCACAGCTGGAAGACATCAATCGACTGAGGAGGTTTCTGCTTCCCTGACACTGTTAGCAACAGTGAGTCAGACAGAAAGCAGAGAGATCTGTCTTTCTGTCCAGCTGGACTACACTCCTTGAATAATAGATGAGAAGAGCAATAATGCTGGACTTCTCTCAATATAAGCCTTAAAGTAAAATAATAAAAAACTCCTACGCATATTGTGATATGAATATTACAGATCAGTGTTTGAGCAAATAGGTCTCTATTTTAAAAGTGACAATGAACACATGACTTTGATTATTTGTAGCATTCTAAAATTAACCAACTAGCTGAATTATAATGCTGAAGGTCAGACCAGCCCGGAAGGCTGGCCAGGATTTATATCCTGACTACATGCACTTCCCAAATGGACAGGGAGGGAGAAGCTGTGGCCTGTGGCCTCCTGGGGGCTCCGTTCGGTGCCTGGCATGGCCACAGCTTTCTAGCTGGCTCTGAAGAGTCTTCTGTTTCATGCCCTGGGATGTGCCAGGCTATGGACCGCTGTGTTCCATCACCATGCATGCTATCTGATGGCAGCAAGCCCTTGTAATGTTTACTTTTTAGTTTTGTTGATAATAATGAACACCGCTTCCATGTTTCATTCTGACAGGGCCTTCCTCTCGGTCCCGGTTCTGTGTTTGTTGATTCAGATTTCCACTTCACTTGCAAAGAGCACAAAAATCTCTTTTCAAAAACAAGGCTGCCTAGGCCATCAGGTGAATTCATTCAAACAGCTCCCTGGCTTTCACATTTTATTTAAATAAAGATTTCTGTATTTTCATCTCTTAGTTCTAAGGAAACCTCACTCGTGAGACATTCCTATGTAAATCACAGCAGACAGCATTGTTGGTAATTTGAAAGGTTAGAGAACTGACACACTGAGTGAGCCGGGGGCGAGCTGCAGATCACTGTACTCTCTGTGTGCCCAACCCACTGTGTCCTCTCAGGTAAGGTTCTCAAACTCTCTGCTGTCATAAAATAAAGGGATTAAACTAAATGTTCTCAAAGTTCCTTTCTGACGCTAAATCATTTTCCTTTTAACTCAACTAAAACTGGCCTCTATAGAACTCAATTAATTCCTTGTTTCTCATTAAGTAGCAAAATTATTATGGAGAAATTAGCTCTTGGTTACTCATTCAAGGGAAACAAACGAAATTCATAACAAGTGGCATTTGAGTTATCTTTTTGTATTCAGGATGCTGGCTTTAATTTGAGAATCATTTCCCAAAATGCAAAATGAAAAAATTTAAAATGATAAGCAGACAATGATTCCTATCCAAGTGACTGCCTCAGCATAATTTTTATTTCTAGATTTTACCCTGAGGTTGTGTTCTGGAAAATATGATTGAATCAATATGTCTTTTATGGCCAGACTCTGGCTTCATCTATCATCTGCTCTAGAAAAAGCCATTAAGCCAGTAAAAAGAAGTTGTGGGAGGTTTTACTGCAGAGAATGAGTATTTTTCAATTCAAACACTGGCCCTACTGGAAAAGTTTGAATGTAGCAGTTTCAGAAACCAAAGTCAAATCACCTTAACGATCAGCAGGATAAGTTGTAGCCCTGTGCCTGAGAATTGGTCTCGTGAAGATGCTACCAATAAAACCTCTCTCTCCCTGGCCCTCACCGAACCTCAGACTACAACAGGAAATATCTCCTTTAGATCAGCAAGCATCTTATTTTAAAACATAAATATTGGCCCTGGCGAGGTAGTGCAGGTCAGAGCATTGACCTGATTTGTGGGTTTGATCCCTGGTCAGGGCACATACACCCAACAACCAATAAATTTATAAAGAAGTGGAACAACATCATAGCAGAACAATTTACAATAACTAAGATTTGGAAACAGCCCAAGTGCCCATCAGCAGATGAGTGGATAAAAAAAAAACTGTGGCACATTTACACAATGGAATACTACGCAGCTATAAAAAAAGAAAGACCTCTCACCATTTGCAATAGCATGGATAGACCTGGAGAGTATTATGCTAAGAGAAATAACCCAGTCAGAGAAGGATAAGTATCACATGATATAACTCATATGTGGAATCCAATGAGCAAAATAAACTGATGAGCAAAATAGATCCAGAAACATAGAAGCATGGAACAGACTGATGAATATGCATATATGCATAGCCCATGGACACAGACAATAGAGTGGTGAAGGCCTGGGAGAGGCAAGTGTGGAATGGAGGGATTATTGGGAAAAACAAACAAAGGGGACATCTGTAATATTTTCAACAATAAATATAAACTTTTTAAAAGAAGTGGAACAATAAATTGATGTTTCTCTCCACAGTCAACCCCCACCAAAAAAATTGATTAAAAATAAATAAACAAAAACATAAATTTTCTGCTAGGATGACAGAGAAGAAAATGAGAGCAGGGGAAGGAAGTGCAGGGCATTGCAGGGAGCAGGGCTGGGCATCTGGACAAGGACACCAAACAGCAGGAAAGAAAGTAAGTCCTGAGATAAACCTTCCACATTTGGGTAAGATTTCTTTCTCAACAACCTTGACATTTGTTTTTTATTTCAAGCCATCCTCTATACTTCTGAGAAGCAGGCACAGTATAAAATAGGACTATTGACTAAGGGTTGGTTCTGGCTGAAGCACACTGTTGAAATGAAAAGCCTTCATCCTCCCTTAGTTGACAAGGTTCTGTAGCTACAAAAGCCTATTAAGGCCAAAACTTTGAAGGTAATTTCTTCTCCACCTTCCTAGGAGATGTGCCTATAAACAAGTGAGCACAATAGTCCTTTTCTCAGAGAAGGTACCATCTGTCCAGATTCTGCCTCAGGAAGACCTAGATGTAAGCAGTGAAATAGGAGGCTCAGTCCTTCAATGTAGGAACCATGTGAGCCCCACAAAGCCTGAGGCCCCACTCTGGGCACAGAGAGGTTCCAGGTACCCTGTGGATCCTGCAGAATGAGGAGTGGCTGCAGCACACTGGTTTTCTCCCCGTTCAGAAATGCTTCTCTTGGGGGAGTCATTGCTCAAGCCCATTTAGCAGACAGAAACCTTAGCCATGTTGTAACCAGTCACTGTACCCAAATCTGTGTTCTATAGGGCCAGTGGTTGCCCACCTCCCACTCTCCTGCAGGACAAATAGTGCCTCACAAGGAGCAGCTTTGATTTGGAGGAGAAATCAGCATGTGAGATGACTCGGTGGGATGAAGACAATCAACAGCACAGCCTCGCCTCACACCTTCCCTGTGCATGCTCCAAGCTTTTGCTATGAGGCAGCATCCAGTACAAACCCAGCGTGTGAACTGTACTTTATGTTCAGACCAATTCACCTTCTCCATGAAGCCTTATCCCAATCTCTGAAATCTGCATTCATCTCAACGTGGCTGCCTTCCTTCAACTTCTTAGACTTGGGGTTACATCTTACCTACCAATTCCAGCTGTTTAGTGTGGCTCTTCGGGGGACGGAGTGGGAGAACATCCTCAGCCAGCAGGGGTTTTAGTAGGAAAGGGTGTCATGGCTGAGTGGTGGACTGTCTGTCCTGAGAGCTATATCCCTACCATATTTCCCGGCAGTGTGCTGCTTACATTCTTGTTTTCCTCCCCTTCCCAGTGGGGAGATGAAGGCCCTCAGGCCAGGCCATGTATTCTGCTTCTCCTGAACCCTCCCCAACCCTCACCCCCACTTTACTCAGCTTGATTTCTAGAAGCAGCAGGGCAGAGTCAGCAGGGATGTCATGTGAGTTTGCTACACAATTGCTGTAATCATCCCAGAATCTCTGAATTCATGCACCGTTCCTGTCTCTTCCTCTCTCCCACTTGCTTGCTCTCCGTGTTAGCATAGATGATTGGGCTAATCAAATGACACACATCAGAAAGCATTACCATATGATATATAATCAAATGCTAAATTATGTGGCACACATTGCGGGAATTCAGAGGTTAAATATAAACATGTAGGCGTACTAGATTTGTGAGTGGATTCTCTTATTCCATAAGTGTTTATGAGCCAGGTACAGTGGCCATTGCTGGAAAGTGATGGTGAGTCAAACTAGCATGGGCCCTGTCTTTGTGGGTTTTACAGGCTCTTCCACTCCCTGCTATGCATACATAGATGGTTACCCAGTGTGCGAGGAGCAGGTCTTACCATAGCCACCTCCCTGAACCACCAAAGGTCAGGGACCTGTGTCCAGTTCCAGAGTACTCACTGTTTAATTAGTTTTTCCTATTGTAGAACTTCATATGTATGGAATCATACAGTATGTACTCTCTGGTATGGAGTTTTAACTGAGAATTTGAGATCCGTCCATATTGTAGCATTTTGTAGCTGAGTAGTATTCCATCACATGGATGTATCACAGGGTGTTTCTCCATTTTGCTCTTCATGGACATCTGGGCTATTGCCATTGCCTTCCACCTGCCCATATGGGCTTCCTCCCATGATTAAGAGAATGGCCACTAGCGTCAAATTGACCAGGGTTAGAGCTACTTGCTTAGTGACATTGGGCAAGTTATAGTACTCAACCTCTCTGATTCTCAGTTTGCTCCTGCAGGGGTAATAGTGATAATACCACAGAGAAGAAAACAGTTCTAAGACTAGGACCTGAAACACAGCCAAAGTTTAATAATAGGAGTCTTATTTGTTTACGACCATTGTATTCGTTTTCTAAGGCTGCTATCACAAAGTACCACTAGTGATACACTTGGTGACTTAAAACAACAGAAATGTATTTGCTCACAGTTCTAGAGGCTACAAGTTTGAAATGAAGGTGTCAAGAGGGCCATGCTTGCTCTGAAGGCTCGAAGCAGAATCTGTTCCATACTTTTCTCCTATCTTCTGGTGTTGCGAGTAAACTCTGGAGTTCCTTGGCTTGTAGACACATCACTTTAATTTCTGCCTCAATCTGCATGGCATTGCTTCTTTTATTATATGGACACCAATCATACTAGATTAAGGGACAACTCAACTCAAGTGGTATGATCTCAATTTAAATAATTACATCCCCAACAACCCTATTTCCAAATAAAATCACATTCTGGGGTTCCAGGAGGGACATGGATTTGGGGAGGGGAAATGCCTTCCAACCCACTACAACTATCTCCCCAACTAAATTATAAAATCATTTATCTAAAGGTTTGTTCTTATACAGTACAGCTCTGTAGCCCTTACATACAGTCAGTGATCAGTAAATGTTTGATGAAGCAGAAATTGATAATGATGATGAATTTAGGCTGTATTCTTAGGATAGGTTAAAAAAAAAAAAAGATCCAACAGCAGGATAGAGCATAGATGTTTAGCCTCACTTCCTGTAAGTTTCACTGTGTCTTTTGGAAGCTTTGGAGTCCAGAAACCAACACACTTCCATAAGAAATTAGCATTTTCATATAGCTAATCAGAGATCTATGCTGTTCCATCTAGATTTGATTAAAAATAAAGCTAGAAAAAGGCTGAAAATGACTTTCAGATTTTATTCCAGCTAGAGTAACACATTGCTTTAATATTTTTTCTCAGATACAACAGTACTATGACATTCTACTAGACCTGGCAAATTTTTCCTAGGAGGCAGAAACTGATGAAATATGCAAACACTTTCCCACATACATAATCATTGCCTTCTCTGTTCTTTAGTTAACAAGGGAAAAAAGATTAACTTCAAATTCCTTGTTTATAGAAGGATAGGAATAGAGATCACATCTGTTTAATTTCCTTTGTGCTTTCTCTGTCATTTATGTAACTTTTCTTTCAAGGCCTCAAAGTCCATAGGATGGAGTTTGTCAAGCATCAGAATTACAGTTAGATATAAGTTACATAATAAAGGCTCAGCTTATTTTTTGTGGTATCCACAGATAAGATATTATGAAACCTGCCTGGTTTCTTCTTATCTTCCTCAATAACTTTTTAATGGTGCTAAATCTCAAAGATGCTGGAATATTAAGATTTCAGTGGATCAAAATTTATGGCTGTTTTCTCAAATCTTCTGTAAGCATTAATGCTAGGTTGTGAATACACAGTGGTGAGACACTATGCTTGACCATGTTCTCCCAGGGTAGTTTCCACTCTAGAAGTAGTTTTTAACTAGACCTACCAAGCTCTCTTTCTCAGGTTGGTCAGCTTGTACCCATCAAGGAAGGTCACATTGAGAGAAACCAAGCATACCCGAGGTAAGAGTGGGACCATCCAGATTACAACTCCTCAGATCCATAAGGGACACACTCAGGGGGCAGACTCAGTGGGCACCAAAGCCCCTCTCAAGCAAGTCTTGCCTCATAAGGGTGTCTTCAGCACAGAAGTTCTCCCACTGCAGACACAGCTAATTCTCACTGCCAATTGGCCTGGAAGTCAATTCCTCCCAGTGATACCTACAACAATCAAGGCTTAACTACAACAAGACTGTGCACAAAGCCCACAAGGGGGTGCACCAAGAGAGTCCACCTCAGGTAATTGGGGAGGCTGAGCCACTGGGCCCTATAGGACACCTACCACATAAAGCCACTCTACCAACACAGGGAAGCATAAAAAATGCAGAGACAAAGAAACAGGTCACAAATGACAGAAATGGAGGAAAGCAAATGACTGGATACAGAGTTCAAAACCACGGTTATAAGGTTTTTTTAAGAATTTTCTGGAAACCGCCAATGAATTTAGTGAGACCCTGGAGGATATGAAAAAAGACCAACTAGAAATTAAGCATACACTGACTGAAATAAAGAATAATATATAGAGATCCAACAGCAGACAAGAGGATCCCAAGAATCAAGTCAAAGATTTGAAATACAAAGAAACAAAAAACAC
>NW_006299714.1:1964165-1965719 GCF_000327345.1 Myotis davidii
CAGAGGCTTGGAAAGGGAGTGGACTGATAATTCTTGGCAGGAAAGGGGAGTGGGGGTGCAGGAAGAGACTGGACAAAAATCGTACACCTATGGATGAGGACAGTGAGAGGGGTAAGGGCAGAGGGTGGGGTGGGAACTGGAGGAGAGCTATGGGGGGGGAAAAAAGAGGAACAACTGTAATAATCTGAACAATAAAAATTTAATTAAAAAAAGGAAACCATAAAAAAAAAGGAAGGTCACATCTTTTAACCACATGTTTCTCTAAGATAGTGAAAGAATAGAGGTAGGAGATACTGATCAGTTACCTGGGAGCTTCTGCATCTACTTCTATTGGTTTGCACCATATGAAATTATCAATATCTGATGGCTTATAATCTTCATAGGGTTCAACCTAAAACTTCCAATGTTCAAGGACACTTGAGGAGACACTTAGGTTTTGCTATTTGGACTTCTTTTCATTTGCAGTTTTTCTGCTTCATTTGTAACTTGAGAAAGCCAGTTAGTTCCTAATATGGGATTCAAGATTTGAGGATATATTTTCTAAATAAAGATAACTCTTTTCTCAGACTCAAGCACTAGCTCAAATCGCTCTAAAAATAAACACAAGATAGTTGTTTTATAAATAGATGAGGAGGTGACTAGTATGTAAAATAACCTCTAGATGGTACAATTTGAAGAAAGGATGGACTTGATATTGAATATCTAGTCAATCAAGACTTAACTTTACATTGTCCTTAAAATGTTTCAATCATCATATTTAACCAACTAAAGACAGCATCACACAAGAAAAAATAATGCAACGTGTATACAGTCATAATACAACAAATAGCAGATTTATTTCCTAGCTCTGCCCACTGAGAGCTTAGAAGAGTAATACCCAGTAGCAATGAGCTCACTCAGTACCTAGATTTTGTGATATCCACAGATAAGATATTATGAAACCTGCCTGGTTTCTTCTTATGTTCCTCAATAACTTTTTAATGGTGCATAATCAATAAAAAGAGCCAGAAATTGTGGGAGAACAGCTGGCTATAGGGCTAGATCAGGAACAATGTAAAAACGAACCTGGAACATTTTGCGAACCAGAAAGTAAGGAAGTGTTCACAGAAGTGAATGAGTATATGATAAAAGACACAGGAGCTCCCCACAGCAAAGCTTGCATAATTTGAACAGAATGAAAATGATAATATCAGGTAAGAACATAAATAATAAAAAATCATTTTAATGCTAATATTAATAAATAACTGCATAAGTAAATACGTGGGAGGGGGAAGAATCACTCTAGTTTACAGAAAATTCCTACTAATAAATATCGAAAATATGAGGAAAATAGGATATTATGATTAGAATAGCACAGTCATCATTGCTGCAGGTTCAATCCATCAACAGATACTAAAATTAGTAGGCAAAAGTTTAAAAAGAAACAAAGTATTTGCATAGTCTTAATGTATCTCCTTCAAAATAAATATTTATTAATTACAAAAGAGAAAATAGTAACTCTACAGTGGAGAAATCTAGCAGATGCCATCTAAGCCGGTCGTCAAGGTTACCATC
>NW_006299714.1:1965762-2000511 GCF_000327345.1 Myotis davidii
TTATGGACATCATGTACCCGTTTGGGAGATGATGCACTGAGAAGGGCACATCGCCTGTGGGGAACCCTTCCCAATGCAAAAATTTCAAGCTACTCAAGAGAAAGCATCACATTCCCAGATCAAAAGATTTCCTATAAAATATCTGACCATAATTCTTCAAAACTGTCAAGGTCATGAAAGACAAGAAAAAAACAGAAACAGATTTGAGGAGACACAATTAATAGCAGTGTGGATGCTGAGTAAGATCATAGAACAGGAAAACAGGACATCAGTGAGAAGATGATGAAATCCAACTGAAGTCTAAAATATTGTCAGTGGGGTTTTATCAATGTTAATTTCTTAGGTCTGATCATTGTTCTATGGATACACAAGATGTTAACACTCAGAAAAACTGAATGAAAGGCATATGAGGACTCTGTACTATATTTTCAAATCTTCTACACGTTTAAACTTATAACAGATTTAGTAGCCAAAATTACAATTCAAAATATACCAAAAAATGCATACTACAGTGGCACAAACTCTATAAATATGTCCCCAAAGTTGCATTCAAGTCTGAGTAGTGTCATTATTTTGTTATGTGCCTTTGGCAAGTCACTTCCCTTCCCTGGGTCTCGGTTTTCTCTCTCAAAATGAAGAAAGGAGACTAGTTGGTTTTTAAGATCCTTCAATTAATTCTAAGAGTCTTGTTCATTGTTTTATGATATGAAAATGTTGTCAATGCTCTCTACCTACTAGGTAATAACTTTGATTTTCTTTACAAAGAAACAAGTCGTCATTGTAGAGAAGTTGAGAAATTCACGAAATCAAAGCACAGCTATAATTTTGTAAAAATTTTTCCCAGTTCTTTGTGATATGTGCCTGTGTGTGTGGTGGTATAATTTTTATGAAATGGGATCACAAAATAAAAAATATTTTTTCTGCTTCTAAAAACTTTCCTCCCATTTTATTGAAAATGTAAATGACATATAAGTAACTTCACATATTTATAGTGTATAATTTGATGTTTTCACAATATTTTACACCAGTAAACTATAACCACAATTAATGCAATTACCATATCCATTCCAAAGAGTTTCCTTGTACCTCTTCCTAGTCCCTTCCACTGACCTTCAATGCCTTTCCTTTTACCCACCTCTCCACTGCTTTGTGAGGCAACCACTGATCTCTTGCAATTACTATCAATTCCTTGGCATTTTCCAATATTTGACATAAATGGAAACACAAACTTTCATCTGGCTTTTTCACTTAGAATAAGTATTTTGACATTTACCTATATTGCTATGTCTATCAAGAGTTCCTTCCTTGTCAGTTCATTCCTGAGCAATATTCCATATGTGGCTGAAACACAATTTGCTCATCCATTCACCTGCTGATGGACATTAGGGTGGTTTGCAGTTTGGAGCTGTTGTGATGAGAACTGATATGAATATTCAAGTTCAAGCCTTTGGACCTTTCTTTTCTCTTGAATAAATACCTAATAGTGGAAAGGCTGAGTCATATCATAGGTGTATATTTAACTTGTAAACTGCTAACTATTTTTCTAAAGTGATTAAGCATTTTACATTCCCACAGCAGTGCACGAAACGTCCAAATGCTTCATGTCCTCAGCAACAATTTGTATGGTCTGCCACTTTAATTTTGGACATTTATTGGAGTGTACGAGCATATCTTTGTAGATTTAATTTGCATGTTCTTTAGAACTAAAATTGGTAAGTCTCTTTATGTGTGCTTATTTGCCATTCTTATCTTCTTTGAATAAAAGCCTGTTTAAATCTTGACCATTTTCAACTGGTTTGTTTTTTTTTCAATTTTTATTATTGAATTGTAAGAGATCTTTATATATTCAAGGTACACATCCTTAGTTAGATATATGTTCTACAAATATTTTCTCCCAGTCTGTGGTTTGTCTTTTCATTTTCTTAACATTGTCTTTTGAAGAGAATTTTTAAATTTTGATAAAATCCATTGCATAATTTTTTCTATTAGAGCTCATGTTTTTTGGGTCATATTTAAATCTTTTCAAGCCCAAGATCACTAAGACTTTATACTATGATTTCTTCTGTAAATTTTGCAGGTTTAGATTTGACATTTGCATCTATGATCAATTTTAAGTTCATTCTTATATTTGCATCAAATGTGTTTTTTTGGCATATAAATATCTACTTTCCATTACATTTCTTGAATTATTCTTTTCTTAATTTGACTGTCATGGCACCATTATAAAAAGTCAGTTTTTATGTATTGACTAGAGGCCCAGTGCACGACATTCGTGCACTGGAGGGGAGGGGGTCCCTCAGCCTGGCCTATGCCCTCTCATAGTCTGGGACCCCTTGGGGGATGTCCGCCTGCCTGAGTGGGCCTAAGCTGTCAGGCAGACATCTCCCAAGGGGTCCTTAGCACTGTGGTGGAGGTGGGAGAGGCCCCTGCCACCGCTGCTGTGTTTGCCAGCCATGAACCTGGCTTCTGGCTGAGTGGCACTCCCCCTGTGGGAGTGAATGATCACCAGGGGGCAGCCCCTGCATTGAGCATCTGCCCCTGGTGGTCAGTGTGCATCATAGCAACTGGTCATTCCACCATTTGGTTGATTTATATATTAGCCATCCTATCTAATAAAAGACAAAAAGGGTAATTGACCATACCTTTGCTAGGCTTCCCATCGGCTAATCAGGGCGATATGCAAATTAACCGCCAACAAAGATGGCGGCTGGCAGCCATGCAGCTGAAGCGAGCAGGAGGCTTGCTTGCTCCAGTGATGGAGGAAGCCAAGGTTCCCCGCCTGCCACGGCCAGGCTCTGAGCTCCGAAAGCAACAAAGTTTCAATTATAGAAGCTAAACAAACCCCAGATACCTGCTTTCAGCCAGCCGTGGCCACGGAGCTGGAGCTGGAGCTGGCTCTTAGCTCCAATGATGGCAACAAGGTTTCAATTATAGAAGCTAAACAAACCCCAGATACCTGCTTTCAGCAGTCCGTGGCCTCAGAGCTGGAGCGAGCAAGAGCCAGCTCTCAGCTCCAGTGATGGCAACAAAGTTTCAGTTATAGAAGGTAAATAAATCCCAGAATTAAAAAAGAAAAAAAAGAAAAAAAGGAGCGGCTGGGAGCTTCAGTCACCGGCCAGCCTGAAAACGGCCCTCAGCCCCTCACCCAGACTGGCCATGCACGCCAGTGGGGACTCCACCCTAAAGGGGGTGTGGCCATCCTGAAAACAGCCATCAGCCCCTCACCCAGGCTGGCCAGGCACCCAAGCGAGACCCCACCCTGATCCAGGACACCCTTCAGGGCAAACCAGCCGGCTCCCACCCGTGCACCAGGCCTCTATCCTATATAGTAAAAAGGTAATATGCAAATTGACCCTAACAGCAGAATGACTGGTCACTATGACACACACTGATAAAGAGGGGGCCTGCTCCAGGGGGGAATGATCTCTCCCTGGAGAGCAGGTTTTTGGTTCTGCAGCAGTGCCCTGGGTTCGAGCTGAGCCACACCCCCACCCTGTGCACAAATGTTTGTGTACCGGGCCTCTAGTTTATTATATAGGATTATTTCTATACTCTCTATTTTGTTCTATTGATTTATTTGTTTAACACAACAAAATACCACACTATCTTGATTATGGTAGCTATATAGTAAGTATTAAAATTAGGTACTGTTAACCATTCAGTGTTGTTCTTATTTGTAATTTGTTTTGACTATTTGAGGCCTTTTGTACCTCTACATAAATTTTAAAATCAGTTTGTCAACATCTACAAAAAGCCTTTCAAGATGTCAATTTGAGTGTTCAATCAATAGGTCATTTTGGAGAGAATTTACTTCTTAACAATATTCAGTTTTCAATACATGAACATATTTTCCCCAAAATAATTTGGTCTTTAATTTTTCTCAGTAATGTTTGGCAGTTTTTATTGTGTAAGTCTTGTACATCTTTTGTCAAATTAATTCCTATTTTTGTTATCAGTATAAATATTTTAATTGTTCACTGCTAGTATATAGAAATATGTTAATTTTTGTATATTGACCTTACATCTTGCAACCTTGATAAATTAATTTATTGTGGCAGCTTTTTGGTAGATTCCATAGAATTGTCTACATCGATAATCATGTCACCTGCAAGTATAAAATAGTCTTACTTCTTCCTTTCCAATGTGTTTGCCTTTACTTTCCAATCAACTTTCCAAGCAACACAACCAGTCAGTTAATAAGAGACTTATCCTCTTTTTCCCTCCTCCCTGTTCCAACACAGTGAAGGGGTTAAAACCAAGCAAAAGGAAAATAGGAGGCTAAATGAGCTTATTCTGTTCCCCAATGTGAGGGATGCAGAATAAAAGATCAAATCATATTCCTACCTCTTTCCCCAGACACATATACACACTTTAGTCACTATGATAAGGAACTGTGATAAGGGAAAATTTTGAATAAGATATAAGATTGGAATTTCAAACAAATCAGACTTCTAATAATCAGTGACCAGGAAATTATAATTTTTTTCCTAAGATGTCATTAATGGATCTGCTATCCGGGAGGTAAAAGAGATTTAATGTAAGTCAATGGGGGCTGTAACAACAGTATAAACAGGTATCTATTAAATTAGTTGATGATTAAATATAAATAATGAATTTATCTATATCAAGCCTGTTAGAAGACCTTCCTATTTGATGTTAGAACATTAAGAGTGTTATAGCAGATCCCAAGACCTAAGACCCTTTAAAATGGGTGAGAGGAAGCACCTGCAAGCTCTTCAAGCAAGTGGTCTTACAGAAGGAGAAGATTCATTTAAAATGCATTTGTTGGGCCTCCATCTCCTTGAGAGTAAAGTGGAAAAAAACTAGACTAAATACCTTTGATCCTCTTAGCTCCACTATTTTTGCTTTTCCAAAATGAGTGATTCATATTTCCCTCTTGCTTCTAAATATGTGGGATTTATCTCAAAAAGAATCATCTATCTATTCTTCAAATACCGCATGCCTGTGCATGACTATAAATGTCCAAAACGCCCCTCCCTTGGCCTAGAATCCCTCTTTCTCACTTTCCACCTGGAAAACACTCCCATCATCCTTTAAGATCAGCTTCTGTGACTATCCCCCTCTCACTCCCCAGGTGGAAATGGCTGCCTGCCTTTCTCTGACTCCCACTGCACTGTTTATTCCTCCGTGGCAAAGATTTAGAACAGATTGACTTGTGTCTGCTGTCTTCTCCCTAACCCATCTCTCCTTTAAGGAGAAAACCCAGCTTCCAGTCAGTTTCCAATCGCATCTTCTTTATACAAAACTTGGATAGTGGAAGAACAAGAAAAATGACATCAGAGAGGCTTAGCCACACTCTCTAGCACAGAGGTGAGCCTGAGGGACTGGACAGCAACAGGGAAGACAGCATGGGATAAGTTCATGACCTAGTTTAGTGGAGCTGACAGTGAAAGAGGGGAGAGCTTTGAACACATGGTGCTGGAATACCACAAAAATGGTACCTTTGTGCCACTAAAGCTACTGCAGGTGCGAGTTACATGGGGAGGGGAGGAAACAGATGTTTAGTTACAGTGTATAAATGGAATTGCTTTTGGCATTCTTAAAGAACACAGAGTTAAAATTGTTTTTCAGTCATTTTACAGGGAAGCTATTGTGTCTTTGAACATGACCATGTAGTGAGGCTAGGGTTTTATGCCGTGACATCTGCCGTAAGTCTCAGCAACTTGTAATTATATCTCCATGTCTGTTTTCTCCTGTCACTCTCCCCCACACCCCACCTCAAGAGCAAGCACTGTGTCTTATATGTTTGTTTTTCCTGCTCCTAAAAATGAACGATATACTTAAAGAAGATTGTTTCTTAAACCTTACACAGTCCCTTGATGGGTTCTAGAGGCATACATATGAATACATATGGAAGGTCTCAAAGCACTGGAGTCAAACAGATTTGGATTCTAGTCCCAGCTCTGCTACCCTTTCTGTGGAACCTTGCACTCTTTAAATGCCAGTTCCCTTACCTGTGAAATGGTGGGCACCACTGTACCTGCTACATCGAGTTATTAGGATGATGAAGTGAGATTACACCCGTTAAATACTAAGTAGTGCCCAACACAAACATATATATTTTAATATACAGATATAAATAAACACAGCATATCTAAATATATTCAAACACACAGACATAGTACTCAGTTTTCATTCTGAACCTTCTCTTAGAAATATACTTATTTATTCAGTATGTATATATTAAATCTGGCATTTTCTTTAAAAAGGAAAAAATACATCAACAGTAACACTCTCACAATTATTACATGTTTAATTGACTGAAAGAGAGCATTGGGCACATGAAACCTGAATGTATACATCATTTCAAACCAGTAATCTAACTCATTTTGCATCATACACATATCTGTCAGGCAAAGGTTAATAGAGAGTTTATGAAATTCTGAATGCAATTAAGTCTCACAGGAATCTCAGTTGGAGGCCAGGCCAGTTTCCATGGCAACCAAAGGGCTCAGACAAGAAGTGGGGGAAGGGGAGTTCATTTAAAGGCAAAATAAGCACATAAATATAGCTCTTATCTACCTTTTCTTCTGAGCTCCAATAGCAATACTTGTTGCATTTAAATTATTATACAAAGGAAAGTATAAATCAGATTGGATTTTCACTTCTAGAATTAAATACATTTGTGCAAAATGTTTAAAGGAGTTCTGGTTTTAAAATATGTTTCACTTCTCTGGATACCCAGTTTAAGAAGTGTGTCAGGTATGAGTGTCAAATTCTTCAGGAAAAATAGGAGACAAGATGACAAGAACAGAACAAGACGCCCAGGATGTCGGGAGTATCCTGTGAATAACCTTATCAACACCAGCTAATTAGGTTTTACTCATGATCTCAGAAGTTGCAATCAGTCCAGAGGGAGAAAATGTGGTCACAAGCAGACTTGGTTTTTGTGTCATGCATTTCACATCATTGAATTAAAGGAGACTTTAGAGATAACCTGAATATTTATTAATATCTTCTAAAACACTGGAATTTCAAGGAACACATTCTAGGAAATTCTGTACTAGAAAG
This sequence comes from Myotis davidii, assembly GCF_000327345.1. Lineage (NCBI taxonomy): Eukaryota > Metazoa > Chordata > Mammalia > Chiroptera > Vespertilionidae > Myotis > Myotis davidii. The sequence continues at coordinate 1,972,795 of NW_006299714.1, forward strand.
GAACCTCTTTATCATTTCTCAACTTCCCACCCATCTTATGGTCATTGGTATGTGTTTGGACTGTCTCAAATACTCAAAAAAGCACACCAACTAGATGTGTGTGCGGGTGATCTTGTCCCAGCTTGTGTGAGGGCCAAGAACCACAAATCAGACCTGGAGAATTTAGGGTTTGGTGTCACCTGATTGAACAGCATGATATAGTGATTCCTTTGTTCATTTTGTTTTGTTTTGCTTGCTTTGTTTTAGGTCATAATAAAAGAGCCTCGAATCTCTGCCTTGGAATAATTTACATATGATTAATGAGTCAATCTCCTTCAATAAAGAAGGGTTTAAAAGTATATGAAAAAAAATCCACTTTAATTGCATACTGCAATGGCCTAAACAGGTGATTTTCAATTGGTGTGCTGCAAGAATTTTTAAAACATGTAATACCTTAGATTGTCAAATAAAAAATGACAACAGCCAACACAATAGCTGCCCAGTGTGAATGAAATAAAAATTATACCTTTTCTTTTGTCAGATTAGCAAAAAAATATATTTTTGGTGTGCTGCAGAACTTTTGTAATTAGTTTATGTGTATCATGATATGAAAAAAGATGAGAATCTCTGATCTGAATGTCTGTGATCCCTCCCTCACCCTCCCCCTGCAAATTCATATGTTGACATTCCCACTGCACCCTCCCCCACCCCCAATGTGATGATATTGGGTAATTGGGTCATGAGGGTGGAGCACTCATGAATGGGATTAGTATCCTTATAAAAGAGAATCCAGAGGGCTTCCCTAGCCCCTTTTGCCATCTGAACTTACAACTGGATGGTGCCATCTATGAACCAGAATGAGGACCCAAAACAGACCCTGAATCTGCCAGCATCTTGATCTTAGACTTTGCAGCCTCCAGGACTGTGAGAAATAAACTTCTGTTATTTTATAAGGCACCCATATATGGTATTTTATTATAGCAGCTATAATAGACTAAGACACATATGCTTGTAACTTTTGAAAGGGATCATCATTTTATGAACTTACTTGAGGCCCAGTGCATGAATTTGTGCACTAGTGGGGTCCCTCAGCCTGGCCTGCGGGATCAGGCTGAAATCAGCTCTCCGACATCCCCCAAGAGGTCCTGGATTTCTAGAGGGCGCAGGCCAGACTGAGGGACCCCACTGGTGTACGACTGGGGCTGGGGAGGGACGCAGGAGGTTGACCAGCCAGGGAGGGACTGCGGGAGGCCTCCAGGGTATGTCCGGCCTGTCTCACTCAGTCCTGATCAGCTAGACTCCAACAGCAAGATAATCTACAGGTCAGAGCATGTGAACCCCTGGTGGTCAGTGCATGTCATAGCGGCTGGTTGACAGGTTGACTATCTTTCCCTGATGGTCAGTGCACGTCATAGCGAGCAGTTGAGCAGCCTTAGCACATCATTAGCATATCACGCTTTGATTGGTTAAATGGACAAACGGACAACTAGACACTGAGCATATTAGGCTTTTATTATATAAGATAATACAACAGGGACAGAATTCACTTTCCTATATAAAACAACTAAAAATAATCTACAAAAAATAAGAAATGATGGTTCTTAAGACATTCAATATTAGGCAACAAAAAAACTGATACCAACTCTCCCAGTTTACTACCTGGGGAAAGTTTTCAGGCCACAGAGAAGGGAGGAAAGACTCAGGTAGAGCTTTGTAATATCTATGAGTTGGGAAGACTGAAGTGGGCTTGAGAAGACCAAGGCAGCTACAGTCTGCAAGTCACTGTACCAGACAGAACAGAGACACCCAGAGAGAGAACTCTGAATACTTACGAGGGTTCCCTGCAAGTACCCATTGAGTAGTGATCAGTAAGTACATGCGTGTAGGAAATTATGAGTCAAGTCATTCAGTCTACATAGGTTTACATGACACTACCAAGAAATAAGTTGGAAGCATTCAAGAGATAGTTAAGACTAAGTAGGCTTAGGCCCTCACAGAAATGTTGAGTTTAAGAAACAGTACTATTTGGTCAGCTGCCTCATCCCTTCAGAGAAGCCTTAACTCCCTGAACTGGTGCTCTTCAAACACTGAGGTGCACAGAAATCACCTCAATAGTTTGTTTTCATTTGCTTCAGGCATGTTTATAAATACTTACTGAAGCATTTTTAAGATGTTTGTTTTAAAATATTAGATAACCCCAATATCTGTGTCATCTCCATGTTGGCATCTGTTGATTTTCTTCTCTCATTCAAGTTGAGATTTTCCTGGTTCTTGGCTTCATGGGTGATTTTTGTGTGTGTTATGGACACATTTTAGGGGGTTATGTTTTAAGGCTCTAGATCTTATTTACATTTTTATTTTAGCTCGCCTAAGCTAAAACTGGGCCAGTGGTGGAAGGAACAGACTGACTCTCTTCCTCGTCACCACTGGGAAGAGACAGAAGTCCAGACTCTCCCACTCACCCTCCATGGGCACCCCTATGGTGGGGAAGTGGGAAGCCACTCATTGCCACCAGATAGAGTAGGACCTTCAAGCTCCTGGTGGCCGCCAGTGAATCGAGAGGATGGAGGTCCAGGAAGGGGTGCCTCACCACCCCAGGATGGGGACAGAAACCCACGCTCCCTACCTGACTTCCTCAAACACCGTCTGAGTATGGGGTGGGGGGGTGACCTCATTATTACCTCCAGTCCAGGGGGCGAGTCTAGGTCCTCCATCTAGACTTCTTGACCTTTTGACAAGGTAAGGGTGCAACATGGTTTCTTCCCTGGTGTTTTGCCAGGAAAGGCCATTTATTGTCCAAAAGTTTCTATCTTGCTAGACTACCCCTTTCCCCAACTTTTGACAAGAGAGAACAGGCTTTTCTTGGGACTTTGCTTCCATTGAAGTTTCTGGGTTGCAGGCTTCTCCAGCAACCAGTCTGGGATATATAGGAGGCAAAATGAAAACTGAGAACTCACGGTCATGTGATTCCTTGAAACCTGGGGCCCTTAACCAGTTTACCTTCTCTCCATCTTTCAGACACTTCTTGTGCTTGTTCTGCACGTAATATTTTTAGCTGTATTCTTGGGAAAGCTGAGGGATGAAATGCACTTATTCCATTGTTTGAAACTGGAAGTCCTATGGTTTGTTTTTAAAAATGCAGATTCCTGCCCAGGACCCATCTAGGAAATTCTGCTTCCATTATATCAGCTTGAAGCCCAGGACACTTTGAAGAAGTCAAATTCAGAAAGGGGGAAGAGGACTCTGTTTAAGGTTTATAAAGACAATAAAAGTGAGTGGTATGTTTATAAAATGACCATAATAATACACATATGTGAAGCACAGCCTGTTTCAAAAGACTGTCATATCCCATGACCTTTGGTCCTTACACTATTTACAAAAGAAGAACCCAAGGTCATTACCTGTCTAAAGTCATATTGATAATTAATAAAATAGAAGGAACTAGTTTTGTGATTTCTGGCTCATTTTTTTAGCCTGTTTTAACTCTAGAATTCCTCTGTATTTACCGTTAGCTCCAGCACTCTGTATTTTCCTTTAGGTCAGTGGTTCTCACTCTAGTTACATATTGAAGCTATCTGAAGAGCTTTAAAAAATGCTTATTCCTGAGTTCTCCTTCCAGATTTCCCTCTATTCTAGGATATGGCCTGGACATCAGGATTTGACATTAGGCAGTCCTAATTTCTTTAGGCAATCCTAATGTGCAGCTAAGGAAGAGAACAACTGTTTGTTTGTTTTTGGTTTTGTTTTGTTTTGGGGTTTTTTTGGTGTGTGTTTTTTTCTCGGGGAGGGGGGGAAGGGGGATTATTTTCTTCTACCTGAAACATGTAATTTAATCTACCTCCTGTAAAGAAAAACCCAATTGGTTTTGCTAATAGCAACAAGGAGAAATGGCTAGAGGTAAAATATTGCCTTCTAGACCTCCTTGATGTTAAGCCTTTGTCACCATTGTGTGATGCTAAGCTGTCACAGCAAATCCTATCCCTATAGCATTCCTAAGGATAAAAAGGTTCAGAGGTAATAGTAAAAGAGGGTGCCGACACAGAGGAGTTGAAATCAGTTGGCCACCAAGTCTGCTACAAAGTGACTTTGCAGCTGGCAATGGAAGGGGCAGTCCAATTTTGTTACTATATGGATATTTCCACTGAGATTCCCAAATTGACATTTTAAGTTACAAAAACAAGAGCATAGCAGCAATCAGGAGCACAATACTGACCCCAAGTGGAATGAAACCTAAATGACACCTCAATGCTGCAGAGGTAAGAGAGCCACAGTTTCCCATGGAAAGGAAATGCAACCTTTTCTCTGTGAGGATTTTAGTGGTGATTCATGAGATAATGTTTACTTTTAGGTGAATATACAAGGTCATCCATCCATCATGCACAAGATTCTCCACTCTCAGGATGTATAGGTAAGGTTAATAATGTTTCGTTTAGGTTATAATCTGAATTTTTTTGAAAAAACAAAATCAAATTCTAAGGAAAGTCTCACTAATATGATCTCAATGGAAATAAACTAATTTTTTACTACAATATTTTGTCATGTGGTTTCAAAACTTTGTAACTCATTTCTGGGTTCATTGTTTATGAGTAGAGGCCAGACAGCAGAAAATACAAGCACTGTGAAGGGGAAGGTGGGATTGGCAGCTCCTAAGGCGAGCGCTGGAGGCTGCAAGCCAGCCTGGGCGTGCTTTTCCCTCTCGTCATTTGTCACCCAGATGTGTTCACTTTGCCTGTGGGTGCTAAGAATGCAATGGAAATAATGGGAGACTTAAAAAGGGATTGTATGAGCTTTTAAAATCACTCTGAAAGGCTGTCTTTCTGCATCAGATTTAGCCCAGCCTATTGTTTGTGGTCCATTTCTTGGGAAATACTCTATGACCAATAAACTCTCTCAAAATTCTCCTGACCAAAAGCCCTGCCTGATTGGTTAGCCCAGGGCTCCTTGAGAGAGGGTCTGGGGGAGCTGATCTCAACCTCAACAGACTCTACAAATGAAAAGAACACCTACCAGCATCACTTGCAGGGACGGGAAGGGGATACCAGTAAAGCAGGTGTGATTAAGGCCCTCAAGGAGAAAAGGTTCCTACTACAGAGGTAAATATTCTAATCAGAATGGATCAAAAAATCAACATGCTATTTTTTAAAATGCAAGTCTTTCTACAAAAGATATGAAACAAAAACAGAAACTGGACATGGAAAATACTGTCTCTTCGCTCACTCTGCCAAGGCCTTGCTTCAAACCAATGGAGTCTGGAGTCTCGGGATCTACAGCAGCATCGGCCAAGTGTTCTTGATGATAAGAATGACCCGGGTACTTGTTAGACATAGAAATTCCAAGCCCCTTCCTCCCCAGTGACTATCCCAGACCCACCAAATCAGAATCTCCAGGGCCTGGAAAACTAAATGTTTCACGTTGCCCCAGCTGATCTAGAGTAGGAGACAGACATTTACTAGATAATTATATAAATATCTGGTGTCACAACAAAAAGAAAACAAGGAGTTATGTGGGCACCTGACTTAGTCTGAGAAGTCCAGGAAGGCTCCCCAGAAGTCCTTTGAACAGTGACTTAACTATGTATTGTGGGGGATGGTGGAGAAGGGAGGACATATATATTTCAAGTATACAGAAGAAAAAAAAACGCACAAAAGCTTTAGGCAGCTTATAGTCTAACGGTAAAAGCAAAACTTGTACCTTAAACATTGGAAAGCAAGGTAATGTGTTTTAAGTGTCATAGGACAAGAGGCCATCCAAAAATGCAATAAAAATTCCATCAGAATAGGGTTTGGGAAAGGATGGAGATGTGGCTTTTGAAGGACACAGAATTTCCATCAGAGGTTTGGGCTTTCTAAGTCGAAGGGAAAGGGCAAGCAGAGACAGCGAGACAGGTGACCCCCAGGATTGTCCATGAGGTGGAGGCACAGAAGATGGGAAGAGGGCAAAGAGGGTGAAGAAGCGTATGGGGCTTCAAATATCAGGTTAAGGGACATTTTTTTCTCTCCTGAGTGTTGCCTCACCTCGAAACTCCATTTCTGGTCTAGCCCTTGGAATAATCTTGCCTTTTATCAATATTTTTACTTAAAATCTTCTCATATCTTTCAGTCTTTCAAACTTCTAGTACATTTTATAATCATGTGAAAAGATTCAGGCATGACCAATCTCTCACCAACTGTCCTCAGTTTCCCAGGAAGTAAGAAACTATAGACCTGTATAGGTAGATGTGTATCCGTGTAAAAGCAGTGGTATAAATGGCACTTGCTGGTAATTTCCAATGTTGCCTGTATGTATTTAACTCAGCTTAAATGAACTATGATTTTATTTTCAAATTAGTGTTCTCAAAGGAAAATGCATTAGATTGAGGCTTTTCATTTGGAAAATCATAATATTCTCATTACCATTTAAATGTCCACTTGGTTATTAAAAGTGATAATTCATACTCACAGGCAGCAGCCCTGAATCAAGGCCAGAAATGAGAGAGCCGAGCATTGTTTAGGCTTCTAGGCTTCAGCTGCTAACCTCATCTAACCTCGCCACAATGAGGGTCTATTTTCTCATAGTGCCCAGGCCAGTCATGCAGATGCTATTGATGTAATCTGTGTTATGATGATGCTTACAATAGATTTAATGATGTCATGGGTCTCCTACTATAGCTTAATTTAAATAGAATGAATAACTATTGGCTGAAACCATACTGATTTGTCTGGCTCTTTTATTTTATGAAGAGATTTGTTCAGGAATAAGGAGTTTGATTTGGGCATCTATAGGGAGTCTGTTAAAACTAGAAACCATTCAACAATCGATGTGGATCTTAGGACCAATGGCTCCCTCTGTCCCTCTCCTGGACCATCTGCTCTCACTCGTGATGTCACTGTTTCTATTTATGTGCTCTACCTCCACCCTCTACCCCCAGCCTTTACAGCTCACTGAGTTTCGGCTTCCTCACATTTCAGTCTTGCTCAGAGTCCACCTTGGCCACCACTTTCTTCACTATCCTCTTAAAGTTCCAATTTCCAGTTAAAAGTCTCACTATCTTGTCTTGTAAGTATAAATTCTTGAGAAAGAGAATATGGTTGGTTCAGCTCATCCTATTGTGCCCAAAGAGGTGAATGTCAAACTGGGGTGACATTCAAATGACTGGATTTAGCAATTAGCTCTGCAATTGCACTGAACAACCAGAGGCCTGGATCAGGGCCATCTAAGCCCCTTAGCCTTCCAGAGGTTAACTTTTTAATTGTTGGATTGTAGGAAGATGAGGGGAGACCGAGGTCCAGATAGCCAGGTCAATGGGAAAGCACTAGGCAGGCTCAGGGGTTTCCAACAGATACAGAAATATTTCAATATTTTAATAGCTAATATGGTCATACTGATGCATACTACTGAAAACCCTAAATCCCTGGGGGTGGGGAGGGACACAGACCTAAAAAGATGGTCTGGATTTAACAGGCATTTGCAGTTCAGCCCATCCAATAACTATGAGTGTATTTGAAAGAGTTATAACCTTGAGGGCAGTAAGGACTTAAGTGTTTAGTTCTTATTCAACTATACACACTCTCCTACACAGAGAGGAGCCAATCAATTGTTTAATGCTATCAGCTGACTGGTGTGTGAGGCCTCCCCTGAGGACAGTCCTAACTTTGCAAATATCTGACTATGGGGCTTAGACAAAGGGTCTTAATTTCCTTAAATTTAAAACAATGAGTTTATATGGGATAAACTCTGCAATCCCTTCCCCACTTCAGAATCTTCTCACATTCAGAGGGCTTGTTTTAAGATTTGTGTATAGATGAGGTACAGGTAGTGCAAACTTTAGGAGGGGGAGGAAAGGCAGGAAACTAACCTTATTTGAAAAAATTCAGCACAGTAGTTTGTATAACCTTGGACAGATTACTCATAGTCTCTCTGTCTCCTCTGTAAAATGGGAATAATAATAAGCTTTCACAGACTGTTACAAACAATAAGTAAGAAAATCTATGTAAAGTGTTTAAATCAGTGCCTGGCACATAGCAAACAATATTAGCCAATATTATTATTGGAAACCATACTAGGAAATTTCCATCAATTATATAATTTATTTATTTCAACAACCATACACGATAGGTATTATTAATCCCATATTACCTATGAGAAAACTAGGGGTACTTTAATTCACCTAAGTTAGGGAAAGGTAAACTTTTTCTTAAATGCAGATCCAGTCAGTAAGCATTTTGGGCTTGGCAAGCCATACAGTCTCTGTAACAACTACACAGTACTGCCATTATAACTGGAAATAGCCAGAGACTATAATGGTTGGGGCTGTGTTTCAATAAAACTTCATTTACAAAAACAGGCTGCAGTCTTTTGCAAACCCCTTGCATAAGGTCACTTGGCACACAATTGCCAGTCAAGATTTGAACCCAAGACAACATATGCTCTATCCACTACAACAGAGATTTTCTAGTTCTTCTTTTAGGAAACATTTTTTTGAATAAAATTTTATTCAGACCCTAGGTGATAAATTATAGCTAGTGACTCATACATTTTGTTAACCATCCCAACTACTGCCCTTGAATAAGTCAGTGGTCCTCAAATCAGGTGGTTAGTTAAAAAGGCAGATCCAGAGGTTTTGTACTTCTGTACCTCTGGTTGAGATGGCTTGGGGTGGTGCCAAGTGACAAACAATGCTTATAAGCTACCCAAGTGATTTCGACTTAGGGGTTCTTAGGCTACTCTTTGAGAAACATGGATATAGGATATTCCAATAAATGTAAAATAACTTAATTCTTAAGGCTCATTTAATTGAAGAATGGAGCACAAAACAAGAGGCATCATTCCTTAGTATTGGATGAGGAAGTTAACTAATCATTGCTCCCACTTTTTTGAGCACATTGCCTCTAATCCTCACAACAACTCTGAAAGGCTGGCACTCATATCCCCATTTTACAAGTCAGGAAACAAAGGCCAGAGCAGTGAAACAGCTTCCCCATGTGCCAAGTAAGTAAACAGTCCAGCCAGGATGCAGACCTTCCCTGCATGACAAAAAAAATTATACCTTTCCCTCTCCACCATGTTGCCTCTGACCTCAGGGGATCATTCAGCTCTTAGTCAACAACTGACTTGACCCAACTGCTTACTCCATGGGCATACTAACCAGAATTGAGTGTTCCATGAACTTCCTCCAGTCTGCTCTGAAGATACCCTGTTCTTGCCTAGCTCCTGACCTGCTTTGGTACATCCCATCTGTCCACCCCTCTGAGGACGCCCTAGGCTTTTCAGACCTCTGATCAGCTGCCTTCTGATTTCCTGACCTCCCATGTGCTTCCTGGAGAGCCTTACCTTACCACCACCGATTACTGGTCATACCTGATCCTCTACAGGTCAAGATGCAGCCTCACTTGAAAACTCCCCAGAAAAGGGCCTGCCCACTCCCATCCCTTTTTAGATTCGAGGGTACTCATAAAGCAGTTTCTCATTACAATAGATGGTTAGTGCCAGTTTCAGCACATTTTATTACTGCAACTGACCCATTCCTAGTGAGGGGGAAATACTGACATATTTGAAGCCCTGCCACATGTCATCTAGCTGAACCTTTCATTTTACAGTGGGGCAGTTTGAGGTCGAGAAAGGCGAAATCTGTTTTCTACCTTCTCATGGTCAGAAGATCTGTGTAATGGTTGCTTTGACTCTATTGAAATAAAATTTTAGCTCATTCTATTATATCCGGAAACATTATAATTATTCATTTATTTAGTATTTATATTCAACAATGACCAAATAAAACAACAATCCACATAAACCCTGCAACATGTCTATTTCTCTAGGACGCCCAATAGAATTATAAAGGCTTAAAGAGAAGATGAAGTGAAAAAAGGGAGAGAAGATGAAGTGGAAAAGGGAGAAACAGAAAGAAAGATGAAAAAAAAAGGAAGAAATACAGAAAGAATCTTGAATTTGTTTTCACCAATTCAGAAGAAATGAAGTTAATTAAAAACTTTCAACACCCATAGTAAAAGTAGCTACCATTTGTTGTGAATATGCTATACATTAAGCACTCGTAAACATTCTCCAGCTATGACTTCATTTACTTCTTACAGCTCTAATAAGGTACTGTTATCAGTTCCAAGAGGAAGAAAGTGAGTTTTAGTGGTTGAACAACGTATCCAAGTCAGTAAGTGACAGGACTGAGATTCAAACTCTGGCCTAAAGCCTGCCCTCTTCATCTTGAAACAACACCCTGAAACTTTCTCTCCATTCACCACAGACTTCCAAAGGTGCCCAGGAATATAAGCTTTAACATGACCACACTGAGCCCCAAACCAAGAAGCAAACAGTGAGACTGTAAGTAGGAGAGATTTAATTCAGAAAAGCTTGACTAAAAAGGCAATATTCCTTCATCTCTTGGATTCTTGTGCTGCCGTGGATGCTTTGGAAATGTCGAACACTGCTCAATGCCTGCTCTTCCCCCTAGAAAACCAGAAGGTTCCTAGTTCCACATTAGCTGGTTTCTCATTATGTAAGAAGTCTGAGCCATCTTTATTCAATTTATTGCTACATTAGTCCCAAACCTGGCTAGGGAAATACATTAACTTTTAATAACATGCCTTCAATGACTTGTAGAAATCAGTCCCTGCCAGCTCCCTTCTTGAATGTATCCTTGTGATTCAGAGAGCAGTGAGGGAAAGTGGAAAATTACACCTAGTGTCCTTCTGTAGCTGAGGGAAAGAAAGGCATTTGGAATTCTTGGGAGAATTTTTTAAAAATATTATCTAATGCTTATTTATCTGCTGGAAGCACACGGGAGTTAATAGTAACTTATTAGCAGTTTCCTTGTACTGCCCAAGTCTTTTCTCAAAATCCTGGCCGTGGTACCAACTAGCACCAGGAAAAGGGAGAAACTTACTTAGGACTTCTTTGGGAGTTACTCTTCCTGATCACAGCCCTAATGTCTGAAGTAGGGAGCAATTTAGGTTTTATTTATTGCTGTCATGGACCTGAAATTAATTAAGAATCTAATCATAAAGAGAGCCTGGAGAATCAACCCAGTTTTCAGTCAACATCATTACCATCAGCATTAACAAATGTTTATTGGGCATCTAGGACATGCCGGGGATACAAAGAAGCCTGAGTCCCTCTTCCTGCTCTGAAGGGGCTTCAACAGAGAGAAAAATAACACATAGTAGAATTCATTGAAGATAAAAGCTGTTGTAGCCTATCTAGCTGGGACAGAAGGGTTAGGGGCTAGGAGAAAGCCTACAAGATGAAACGTTTGCTTGATTGATGATGGAACTCCAACAGTGCTTGCCTGGGATGTTTTCCTTCAGGACCAGAATATAAAGATGAGGAAGCTGCTAGAAACTGCCCTTGACCTGTTGGAACTGACCAAAGGATCCTTCAGTGGCCTCAGCATAAACTTTTCTCATTATATCCTCATTATAATACTGAAATCTCTACCCAAGGCAGGCTTATTCACCATTCTCTGTACATGTTATATATATGTGTATAGCTGTCTGCTTACTGTGCATGCTCACCTCAAACATACCTCAACATGCTATGATGTAAGCAACTAGCCCTATACTATGTGGTCTTTTGTTCCTGGGGAGGCACTGCTTTAGGAATGATCCTCGGTGCACTCCTATCTTGCTGGCTTGCAATAAAGTTCCTACTAACAAAATCAACTTGGAGTGTTCTTTTGGCTGAAAGGCTTTGTTTTAAATAATCCCATTTTCAGATCGGTAACAGTGTATGGGAGATAGGCTGGTACAGCAAAGGAAAGCCAGAAAGAGAAGGCAACATAGGCAGCAGCTGGGTAGTCACAATTCAGAGAGGATACCCACGAAGTAAAATTCTGGAGCAGGCCTGGGATTTATACAGAGTGCATTCAAGATCTGCAGTGGGCTTGTGCAGTATGAGATAGGAAGAGTTTGGGGAAATGGTCCCCAATTCAGTAAGACAGATACAGACTCTAGGGGTGGCCTGTGGGGATATAAAATAAAGGACCATGATAGATACCAACAAAAAGAAATAAGAAACCCATAGTTCCCCTCTATACCTCTAAAATTATCTGCAATTTCACACTGATCTACCTACCCATGAGAGCAAAATAACAGAGAAACTATGTTGAAACACTTCGTTATCTCTCACTGATTACTACATTTTCAAATACATTTCCTTAGATTTTGCTTTCTTCCCTGGGTGTATATTTTTAAGTTTTCAATGTTTTACCCTATTTGAAAAGAGGCTTTGTTTTAAACAATTCAATTTTTATAAAACATTTTCCTCAAAGAGAAGGCTGTTTATTGTTGACAGTATCGGCCAAGGATTTAGCACTCCTCTAAAGAAAGATGCTGGCTAATGCAAAAGCAACCACAGGCAACTGGGTAGGTTTGTTGCCCTGGGGATAACTGTGGTCTGTACGGGCTGATTTACTCCTCTAGTTAATGGCAAAGCCAAAACCATCCAGGTTGGACATCTCCAAGTTATGAAAAGGTTATGTACTGGAAACATGTGAGCGTGTCAATTTGATAATCAGGCCAACCTTCCCCATAGAGGGGGGGGAAATGGTCCACAGGACAAGCTCAGGGCTACTGTACTCCTGTTCTGCTATCAACACTGTTCAAAGCTCTTCACATGGATTATTCGATCTATTCCTGAAGCAAATTCTGTAAAGATAGTGTAATGATTATTTTTGTTTCCTGGGGGTTCAGCATACATAAATAACTTGCCTAAGATTATTCAGCTAAGAAGTGGCAGTGCCAAAGTTTCTGTGCTCTTAACCAGTGTTTGATGCTGCAATCTCTGATTCCAAGCAGAGCAAGGACCAGAGTCAGGCATGTAAGGCACTCAGCTGGGGGCTGCAAAATACTCGGGAGGCCAACCCGAAGAAGCTAACATACCCTTCATAACACAGTGCTCCGCCAACCTAGGCCATCCAGCATACCCATCTTGCCAAACTGACAGTCATTCTCAAACATTAGTCAGTATCAGAATCCCTGGAGGTCCTTGTTAAACTCAAATTCATGCCTACAAAAAGAACCAGAATATCTGAAAATATCTTATTTGGGCCTGAGGACTATAGCCTGAGAGCAAAGCTTCCAGAAACCTTGAAACAGTCTTCCAACATCAGAAAAATTAGCACTTACATAAGCTGAGACATAGGGAAAAGTGCCTCTGCTGTGTGACAAGTTTCAATTAGGGTACAAACAGTTCAATAATTAACAGTTTTACATCAAATGGAAGGGATGTTTAGGGAAGATAAGGTTGAGTCACTGCACCCCCTGGTGTCAGGGAGCCTGGGGATAGGGTCTGGAAGTAATTTACTTTGAAACTTTGAGGTGATTTTTACCAGGCATATAAAGAACAAACTGTTTTTCTATAATCACTGGTCTAGTGTTGAAGCTGCAGAAGACAGACGTGACTACCCCCATGGTTTGTCTCAGTAAGGAATTTTAGAAAGTTGATTGTTTTCTCTTAGTGATTAAGTAAGCACCCTCTCCTTTCCTTTGCAGCAAAAATGGGATTATTCCAGAACAACAAAGAATTGCTGCAGGAAACATACAAGTCTGCTAAAATAACGAAAACTCTTATAGATGTGAACAGGAAGTTGGGAGGGATATTATAGAGTTCTCCTAGTTGTGGGATCAATGCAGGGGATGAGAGCACTACCTTCTGTCCTCTCTACTTCATTTTCAATGAGGCTTCTATCCCCTAATTTTCTTACAGAATTATGAAGAATATTTTTTTAATCCTCATCTGAGAATATTTTTCCATTGATTTTTAGAGAGAGTGGAAGAGAAAGGGAAAGACAGAAGGAAACTTCAATGTGAGAGAAACACATCTGATTGGTTGCCTCCTGCACTCGCCCTGACCAGGGCCCGAGCAGGGGAGGAGCCTGCAGCCACAGTACATACCCTTGTGTGGTTCATTGGTTGGACTTCCCGTGCACCCAAAGGGTTGCCTGTTCAATTCTGGGTCAGGGCACATGCCCAGATTGCAGGCTCAATTCCCAGTAGGGGGTGGGCAGGAGGCAGCCAATGGATGTTCTGCTCTCATATCGATGTTTCTCTTTCTCTCTTCCTCTCCCTTCCTTTCTCTCTAAAAATCAATTTTAAAAAGGGGAGGGGTTTGCTTGTACATAAACCTGAAAAGATGTCTTGGTCTGGGTTAATATTATAGAGATGGAAAGCACTGAGAAACATTAAAGGCAGAGCTAACCCGACCTGTTAATAGATCGATTGTGGGAAATGTAGAAAAAGGAAATTACTGCCAAGTCAAATGGAATCTGTCCTCAGCCACCAGCAGCTTCTGGAGGCATATGGACCAGCATTCCACATAGAGCATGACACTGAAACTCCTCCATTATTTCTCCAAAGAGAGCTATACCCCAAAGAGAGAAGTGTCAATTACACACTGTCATCAAGTGTTCTCTGGGTGCTAAAGCACTGCTGGGGGCACTGTGAAGCACAGTGTAAAAGAAATGGAAAGGATGAGTCTTTTTGTCTTGAAGTTTATGAACTTATATGTAACACAGGACAAGAAAAGAGATAAATGTGACTTTTTCACATGCTTAGCACTGACATGAACAAACTGATTAATCAAAGAGGCTGACATGCTTACTGCAATTTCATCAAGAATTATGGCCCTAGTAAATTACAGTAAAAAAATCCAACTCTATGATTCATAATTACAAGATCAAAAAATGACCACAGTTAAAAATATTAATGCATAAGTGAGAGTCAGTTTCACATGCCTATCTTTAGCCTTCATATTCATATAATGGCATGTCACTCTGAATGACAGGATCATCAGTCTATTTCATTCTAGGGCTGGCTTTACCCAGCACCAAATAAATAAATAAAAGACCATCTGAATGATGGGCTAAATGTTCACTTACACATGTTTTGAATTCTTTAATATAGAATGAAAATAAAGAACAGAGGGAAATATAAGAAAGTTGCCTTCTAGGGAAGTTACCAAAGACAAATTTGCCATCAGAATAAACCAAAAGTAGAACTGCAAAAATTTCTGAGAATTGGGTGTCACCTGCGAGCTTGTTATAAGTAAACATGAACTCTGAGAATAGAACAAATGAAAAAATTTAGGTAATTATGGCATTGTTTCTAAATTAAGAAACACTTTGTACTGATAAATCACTAGATTCTGGAAATTTTTCACTCAGGCCCATAATAAAACCAGAGAATGAAAATAATTATCAAACTTAAATTTTTCATTCTACATAATTTAAACTACTGAATTTCAACAAGCTTCAGCAAATGATTAATCAGGTTATAACTATTCTTTCTCTCCCTCATGGTTAAACTATAACTGCTAATTTTATTTTTCACATTTTAATTCACTACCAGGAAGAATAAGAATTTACCCACTTATTCAGTTCCCAAAGAACCTACAAGGCCAATCTATTAATGACATCAGGAAGGTTTCCTTTCCTCCTGAGAAATAAGTTGTAAATAGACTTCAAGGGCTAGAAGACCGAGGTAGTCCATTCTTTTTTCGTCCTTGGAGCTGTTAACGATGGAATCAATGCAGGGTAATGGCTAATAACACAGGAATGAGTGTTAGGTATTGAGTTTTAAACCCAGCTACTCTGTGTACCTAGAGTACAACCATTGGATTGCTACTTAAACTTCATCAGACGTAAAATGGGAATTCTAAAACCCAACCTACAGAGATTAAGTAAAATGATGTATGTCAAGTTTTGGGCACAGTGCCAAACATTGCAAGAGTTTTAAATTGGCTATAAGAATTATTCAAGAAACTCTCAAACTCTCTATATAGTGTACCATTACTATGGCCTTCTCCAGGCTACCATAGCTCTTCAAATGTACTTATTCCCTGTTCTTTTGTTTATGCCTTCACTTATTCAACAATGGTTTATTGAAACATGCTTATTGAACCAATTATGCATGCCAGATGTCAAGTGCTAAAGATACAGCCACAGATAATATGAATGAGTTCTCTACCCTTATGATTTTATAGCCTACTTATATTTATAATATAAATATAAGACAATATAATATGGCATTTGTCTTGGTGGAAAAAGCCAGTCTATGACAAGAGAAAAGGATGAAAACTCAGAGAAAATCAGAGATGGGAGGCAGAAACTGAGATTTGCTTATGTTCTAGTCACTGTTTCTTGCTGTTACTTCCTAAGGTTCAATGGCACCTTTCTCATTTGCATGACTTGCTTTTCCCACGACTACCCCAGTATTCTTCCAATAAATCCCTCCTTTTACTTAACCTAGTTTGAATTGGGTTCTTATCAGCAATTTTTTAAAAACTAAAAATATTGATTGATTTTTCATCTAGTTTTTCTACTCAGTTCTCAGAAGAGTCTTATTTTGTGTTAAGTACATGGGTACTTCTCATTCAATAATGAAAGCAAAATGATAGACAATTAAAAGAATTTTCCCTCCAGCCTGACTTATAAGAATGAGAGAGATTAGAACCCATCTCTACTCCCCATCATCTGAGAAAATTTCTTAGGATGAAGTATGTTAGTTTGTATAGAGCTGGCAATTAAAACAATTCCTTAATTATATGAGCCTTTGATGTATGAATTGGTTATGAGGGGTGCATATTGATTAATAGGCTTTCTGGCAGAGTTTCATGTGGTTTTAATTTTCATTTCCCAGATGTATAATGAGGTTGAGTGCCTTTTTGTGTTTTTATTATCCATATACGTGTTCTTTGTTGTGAAGTGTCTATTCTAGTTCTTGTCTACTTCTCTATTTGTATGCTTTTGCTTTTATTTCCTTTTTATTGAATTTATTGGGGTGACACTGGTTAACAAAATTATGCAGGTTTCAGATGCACAATTCCACAACACATCATCTGTACACTGTATTGTGTGTCTACCCAACCCAAATCAAGTCTCCTTCAAATCTCTTTCCATCACCAATTATTCTCCCTTACACCCTCCTCCACCTCCCCTCATCCCACCTCCTTCCCCACAATCCCCACACTATTCTCCATGTCCATGAGTTTTCTTTCTCTCCCTCCCTCTCTCAGCAAAACTTAAGTAACTTTATAAAAATTTCTCTTAAAAACTATTGTTTAATACTAGGGTTATAAATAGAACCAGAGATTTATAAGTTGAACTTCAAAGCTTAAGAGAAAACTAGGTTTTAAAATTTTTACTTCCACAAGTTGAATTTTATTTAAAAAATGGTTAAAGGCTCTCTGACAAATTGTACAGTATTGATATCAGTCATTATAAACTTTGAAAAATGAGTCTTATTAGGAAAAGATTTGGAAATACATCTTGAGAACTTGAAGTCCTAATGGGTTGTTTGTTTTTTCAAGTATTCAGAATCCTTATTAATGAATTTGCTTTAATAAAAATCTGTAAAAATAAACTTTCCATAATGTTTCAAAATTGATTGCTTTAATATAGAATTGATGGCACAATTCATTCAAAGGAGAGGGAAACTTTCCAGATTTCCTTCATCTGTCAGTCACCTTATTCAGGCTTTCAGACATTATTACAGTTAATCATTACAGCTCGTTTATAGAGTAGAAAACTAAGTTCAAAGGCGTTAATCTGCTTGCTGAGGTCATTTAAGTGTTTAAATGGGTAAGATGCAGTCTTTGATATTCCAAAGCCCATCGTTGATATAATAAAGGTCTAATGATTTGCATTCCTATTCACCCAATCACCATTCAAAATAAACGGGTCAGTGGCAGGCCTTGAAAACATTTTAAAGTAAAGGTGGTTTAGTACTCTTTAGGGCAATGGGAAGCCTAAAAACATACAGCTTAAGGGTGGCTTATTAAGAGCCATGACTCGTAAGTCAGAAGTTAAGACCCAAGATGAAGTGAATATTTTAATTAGCTAATGATGACTATTTTTCATTGAGGTACTGGGGTTGGAGGGGGAGACAATGTTCACCATAGTGTTTTCATTTTTACTCTTTGTTGCTTGCTCTGTTTAGGTTATGATATACGCTGCATTAAATCTTTGGGGGAGAGAAGATTTAATACCAACAAACCACAAGAACAAATGTGCCCACTGTTTTACTTCTGTCCGCTCTAAGACAGTGATGGCGAACCTTTTGAGCTCGGTGTGTCAGCATTTTGAAAAACCCTAACTTAACTCTGGTGCCGTGTCACATATAGAAATTTTTTGATATTTGCAACCATAGTAAAACAAAGACTTATATTTTGATATTTATTTTATATATTTAAATGCCATTTAACGAAGAAAAATCAACCAAAACAATGAGTTCAGGTGTCACCTCTGACACGCGTGTCATAGGTTCGCCATCACTGAGCTAAGAGCATTGTTGTCACGCTGAAAAAGGTGAAACTCATACTGTTCAGAGGGAACTGGAGTCACAGATAGACAAGGAAGGTGTAACAGGAACCCAGGTCCTCGAAATGAGCTTCAAGCTGAACAAAGAGCAAGGGCAGGGGCCACAGAGAGCGCTGCTGCGGATAACCTGTGAGGAGCTGAGGACGCTGAGCAAAAGAAAAGCATCATCTCCATTCTCGCAAAATAAAAGCAGACTCTACAAACTGTAAGGACTTTAAAGATCCAAAGAAAAATAAAAGGCTTAATACAAGCTACTGCTGCGGTTAATGGATGTGTGGCTGGCTGGGAGGTGACAAAAGAAATCAAACATTCCTTTCCCTCCAATTAACTTCACCTTTGTGTTCCACGGAGTGGGGGGTGTGGGGGGGGGTGGTTGTAAAGAGGAAGAAGACTGTTCACTCGCTGTCTGGACAAACAGCAAAGATTTGGAGCAAAGACTCACAACATGGCTCCAGCAGCTGTCTGGGAACTGAGTGATGGCCAGCCTCGGTCTCCGCCTTTCGTCCTCTAAGCACAGCAGCGCACCCTTATCCGCCGGGCATACACTTCATGACCCCGGGTGCGCCTGGAACCGCGGGCAGCAGTGAACCCTGTATACAGTATGTGTTCACTATGCGACCATGCTTATAGTAGAGCTGAATGTATAAATGAGTCCCTGTAAGAGATCAACAACAATAACTAATAATAAAGTAGAACAATACGTACCATAATCAAGGTTATGTGAATATTATCTCTCTCTCAAAGCCCCTTCCTGCCTGTCCTCGCCCTTCCTGTGCTGTGAGCTGACAGTGCCTGTGCGAGGAGAGGACCTGAGGTGGGTGACGGGCTTGGCGCGGTGGCGTTAGGCTGCTGCAGGCCTTCAAGAGTACGTCATACGTCAACACGTCAACACGTCATACGTCAGAAGGATCACCGAGCTGTGACCATGTCCTGTCTCCCACCAACAAAAGGCGCTTAATGCCTTTCCCATCTTAACGACGCACTGACAATGCACCATCGCCGTAACGCTTGCCGTGTGAGGTGCAAAACTAGCGCACGTTTCTTTTTCTTCACGGATAGAAGGTTCGTCCAGATCTTAGCAACCTCGGCATACGGTTGTCGTTTTCTTTCTCAATGAAGCAGAGAACTTTCACCTTTTCACTAAAAGGAAGCACGTTCCGGCTTCTCTTCGGCATGTCTGCATTGCCAGTATCGCTACTCTTGTGCTTTGGCCCAATAGTAAGTAAAGCCAGGCTTACCTGAACGCCAGTGCCCAGGTACCGCAGCCGGAGGGTCTGACAACCAAGATGGCTCCTCCCGACTAAGGGGCGGGAGCATGCGCAGTGCGGAGGGGCTGGCCAGGGACAGTCCCGGTCTTGAGCAAGACCTCGCGAGATTTCATCACAGCTCAGGATGGCTCCAAATTTAAAATGTATGAATTATTTTTAGACTTTTCCATTTAATAATTTTGGACCATGGTAAACTCCAGGTAACTGAAACAGCGGAAAGTGAAACCTTGGATAAGGGGGGGACCACTGTAAAGAATAGATAAAGCCCTTGAAAAATCAATATTTTAACCAGCCAGTGTGGCTCAGTGGTTGAGCGTGGACCTATGAACGGTTCCATTCCCGGTCAGGGCACATGCCCAGGTTGTGGGCTCGATCCCCAGTGGGAGGCATGTAGGAGGTGACAGATCAATGATTCTCTCTCATCGTTGATATTTCTCTCTCTCTCTCCCTCTCCCTTCCTCTCTGAAATAAGTAAAAAATATTTTTAAAAAATATCAACATTTTATTCACACATATTTTTTCCTAAAATATATATGTGGCCGAAACTGGTTTGGCTCAGTGGATAGAGCGTCGGCCTGCAAACTGAAAGGTCCCAGGTTCAATTCCGGTCAAGGGCATGTACCTGGGTTGCGGGCACATCCCCAGTAGGAGGTATGTAGGAGGCAGCTGATCAATGTTTCTCTCTCATCGATGTTTCTAACTCTCTATCTCTCTCCTTTCCTCTCTGTAAAAAATCAATTAAAAAAATTAAAATATATATGTGGCACCTTTTGCTAAAACTATTTTGGATACTGAAAATAAAAACTTGACAATTCCAGTACACAAATCTTCTAGCATTTTATATGTGAATATCATCATAAGTATGTTACAAGGCCATTTGATGTAAAATATACCTGCAAGGAAATTTTTGGTAAGGACAAATTGTGCCTGAACAAAATTAACAGGAAGATATTACTGTCAAGCTACCTGGCTGTTGGGGTCACCCCTCCAACAAGAGGTCCCAAGACGTGTGCCATTTGTGGTGGTAGGTGAGACATTTATAATGTGTAAGATGGATTCTATTGTGTGTCTGCTTAATGCTGGAGAACTGTCAACCCCATTTCAAAGGAGCCTGGGGTCTGACTCACACTGAGAGTTGAAAATTATAACCTTTCAGTAGCATATTAGTCTTCATTTCCCAATTTATTTGTAGCATTTTCAGACTGCAAGGCATTTTTATAGAGTACATATATTACTGTGGTTACATAAAAGTCACATTTCATTATACAGCAACGTGCATGATAGGTAGGCTGTCATTCTCCATTCCCCCAGAGAAAACAGATTGTGGAGTATGAGCTTACCAATATATTTTGAGATACCAATTGAAGTGAGATAAAGAGTAGCTGAGTGAGTATCAGAATACTAATACTAATCAGAATCAAGAGGCACAGTTGTATTCCTAAAATTTACGATGTGACCTTGAACATGCTAATTTTTTTAGTATCCCTCATTCTCTTTGATAAACTCATAATCATAGTCAAATCTTTCCTATCCCCTGGGGATGTTCTGATGCTGTAAGGCAGTGATTTTCAGCAAGCGTGCTGCAAGAATTTTTAAACATGCAATACCTGACTATTTAGTCAGGGCCACTCACCTCTTTTGATTATCAAATGAAAAATGACAACAGCCAACCCAATAATAGCCCTCCAGAGTGAATGAACCAAAACTATGCCTATTTTTGTGTAAGATTGGCAAAGATCATATTTTTTGGTGTGCTGCAGAATTTTAGTAATTAGTTTATATGTGCCATGAGATGAAAAAGGTTGGAAACCGCTGCTGTAGGGACTGAGACCAGAGCCAAGGAAGTCAGCAGAGATGTTCGAGGTCTCTGGTATTTCCTCCCCCCTTAACTTGCTCATCAGAATAATAAATTTCTTTTTGGTGCTCCTATGGCTCATAGTCCATGTGTTGTATTACAATATTTTCTTAAGGATCATGTGTGTTGCTTTTATAATGACTTTCATTAATTAGCGTGCTTTTTTTTTTTCTAATTTAGAGGAGAAAAAGTAGATCCTAACCACAATCCACTTATAAATTGGGATTGTGGGAGTAAAATAAATCCTGAAGTTAGCGGATGCAGAAATCCACTGATTCTCTGATACCTGTGAGTGATACTATGCCCAAATTTTCCCAAACTGCTGGCTTTGTCAACAGTGTGGTTGGTGCCCCACACCCAGTGATCCTTCAGTGTTTACCATTTCCGGCATGCCTGCTCAATATCCGCTACTCTTTGCCTGGGGGCTTTCTCTGACCACAGGAACCTACTGGGCTCCTCCTGGGCCGACCAGAAATGCCAGGGAATTAGTGCTTCCAGGCAGCTTTCAACCAACAACTGACAGAAATGGATGAATACTCCAACTTGGGCCTTGTTTCCAGACCAGAATCAGCTCTCAGATCACAGCCACTCCACTGAAGCTACTGAAAGCATTTAACCTGCGATACCAGAGCAAGTCCATATGGAATAGTTCCTCTAATCCCACCCCAAAAGGACCTAGAGCCATTTACCCATCTGTTTGCACCCAGAGGATAAGGGAATGACCAGATGCCTTGAGGACTATTTGGTAGAGGGTCTGCACAGATCACTGTATGCCCCCCTATTAGAGTGGAGGGAGTGAAGAGGAGACAAGGTGATAAACAGGAAACTGGCCCAAGTCAGTTTCTCGGTGGTCATTTTCTCAATTCCTACATGCATAATGAAGATGATATCCTTACCCCAGGTAAAACTCCCACCTTCGTTTAGGTCTGGAGAATAAGACTGTGGATGGGCCTATGGTGAGAGGAATGCTTCAACAAGAGAAAACAATAAGGATTCCACCAAAATCTTTCATTATGGGCAGGTAAAGAAAGGGGTTTCTACATTGCCAGAGATCATTGTCTGGTAATTATAGTAGGTAGGGTTGTCGCTATCTAAGTAGGTCTGGAGATCAGAGAACTCATTAGAGTCCCTCTTGATGCTTCCATGCCTCCCAGTAACTATAAATGAGCAAGTATACAACCAAAGCATCACTAAAACACGAACCGGGGACCCAGGCCCCTCAGACATGAAGGTGTAGGTTACCCTGCTGTGTAAGCAACCTCCACATGCGGAAGTGGTGGCTGAGGGTGAGAGGGACCTAGAATTGTGGAAGAAGAAGGCAATAATTATCAATGACGTCCTTGAAATCAATGGCAACATAGGGACTGTAGCTTGTCCAGTAACCCCTGTGACCAGCTACAAACTTGAAATAGTATGAGATAAAGTTAACATGGGCCACAAGTGGATGTGTGAGAGGCAAGAAACAGACTGTAGCAGAATCCACCCCTATGCCCTTGACACTTACCATGTTCTTGGTTATTTCCATTTCCCACTGCCAGCACCTTTAACTGCTTGCCTCAGGGTTCTCTCTGTCCTGGAGCTGATGGGAAGTGCCAGGTAATTAATTCACCCCCACTCTGGAGCATCCATCCACCAATGCCTAGGGGACTTGATAAACACCCAGATCCCTGACTCCTTCAGAGAGACCACATCCACACTGCCTCCCAGACTTTTTTTATTTTTTATTTTTTTTTGGGGGGGGGTGCCTTTCATTTGTCTACTCCTCTTGTATTTTCATTGACCATATTCCAAATAAATTAAGTCCTTGTCTCAGGTTTGTTTCTGAGGTGACACAAACTTGTTAGGGATGCATATTCTGTTAACAATTGCAGCCAAGAAAGTATTTACTGGACAGCTTCTCTTCTGTAAATAAGCGAAGATTTGCTCCTCTTCTATGCACAAACCTATTGTTTTATACCCCCTTTGAGGACCAAAAATAGATGGTACTTTTTCCTTTAGACATCCTTGTTCTCCTTAAAAACCTTGATTAGAAGGTGGGAGCAGCTATGGAAATTCTATACATGGGGTGAAAATAACATGAAAGTGAATGCATACAGAAAGGAGAGGACATGACTGTAACAAGTGATATTTATTCAGCACACCTGTGTACCAGATCCTCCGGAAAGTGCTAGGCATGCATTATTTCCTATTTTCCCAGCAGCGTTGTGATGTAGTCAGTACTGTTATCCCCACTTTACTGGTGAGAAAATGGAAGCATGCAGAGCTCATACAGCTTGGATTTGGATTTGGGCTTGGCTGCCTTGGCATTCCATGCCTGCCCTCTCCTCTATGCTATGGGGACTCACTGAAATAAAACAAAACAGACTTTGTACATCTCCTAAGATCATAGCTTAAGGCTATATAAGACTGTTGAAAGCTGAATAAGGTCAATGGAGCATATCAGTGTTAATTTCCTGGCTGTGATAGTATATTACAATTATGTAAGATGTTACCATTGGAATAAGCTGGGTGAAAGGTATATGGAATCTCTCTGTAATATTTCTTACAAGCACATGTGAATCTACATTTATATCAAAATATTTTTCAGTTGGTTTTAAATATGGGGGAATTGGACCATGAAATATATAGCAATTTTTATGTTTGCTTATATTGATTAAAATGTGGTTTTACTGCCGAAACCGGTTTGGCTCAGTGGATAGAGCGTTGGCCTGTGGACTGAAAGGTCCCAGGTTCGATTCCGGTTTCACAAAATGATGAATGGGAAGCTTATTTACATTTTTTATGCCAAGGTTGGTCACTTATTTCTTTTTAATAAATAGAACAATGAGATCCAGCAATAAATGAAAACATATTGGGTCTCCAACAAGAATTCTAAGTTTTTCATACCTTCCATGTCAACAAGGCATAGTGGAAATGATCCTGTCACGGTCATTAGGAGCCCGACCTTGTAACTCTAGTTTTGCCTCTTTCTAGCTTAGGCCATGTTCAACCTTTAGTAATCCTATGTAATAAAAGGCTAATATGCAAATTGACCAAATCGCAGAATGACCGGTCGTTATGATGAGCACTGACCATCAGGGGGCAGATGCTCAACTCAGGAGCTGCCCCTGGTGGTCAGTGCGTTCCCACAGGGAGAGTACCACTCAGCCAGAAGTCCTGAGCCGGGCTCACGGCTGGCAAGGGCAACTGCAGTGGCGGGAGCCTCCCCCACCTCCACGGCAGTGCTAAGGATCCCTCAGGGGATATCCCACTGCTGGCTTAGGCCGGCTCCCCAGCCTGCAGTTGGACATCCCCCAAGGGGTCCCAGACTGCGAGAGAGTGCAGGCCAGGCTGAGGGACTCCCTCCAGTGCACAAATGTTGTGCACTGGGCCTCTAGTTAATAATAATTCAACACAAATATAATTTTCTTTAAAACAACAGCATTTTGAATGTCCCTCCTTACTGAGTAGTCTTAAAGTATCTTATTTAATGTATAATAGGCAAGAACAATTTTTCTCAGATTTCTCTTCCTGAAATCATAGACCATGATCCAACCTTTTTTAATTTTTCAAACAAATGGATGGAGGACCTCAAATATATTTTAAAAAATTGAGACATCTGTTCAAATAGCCAAATGTTCCCCAGCCAGAACATCTCAAATCTCCTAGCAGTCTTTCTCCCTTACAAATACGGGTGATGTTCCAGTAGAGCAGACTTTCCCCAATAACTCACTCCCTCTTCAGCCAAAATAAAACTCACTTATCCCAAATGACTATGTCATTAGAGGAACATTTGCTAGCTGTGTGCATTGATCGAACTCTCCCTTTCAAGAGCATAGCCATGAGTAAAATAGTTGACACAGTCTCAGAGTTTTTCTCCGTCTTTGGTTTATATCTGGACAAAAAGGTTATGAGTTTTAAAAATGCCAAACTGTGACTTTATCTTGCAATTATGTCGCTGTGTTCCCATTCTAATACATATCTGACTGATACTATATTTTCTATCTTGACTGTTGAGTCACAGTATTGGCATGGGGTGGGTGGGGGGGTGGGGGCTACTATCCCAGTACATCTTGTCAATGACTTTAAATCAGGTAGGCTTTCAAGGAAAAAGAGATGACCATTCCAAGCAAATACAGGCAATGAAAGAAAATCTTTTTGGATTATTGTTCCAAGAGAAGGTTTTGATTAAAATAGTTTGCAGCAAATCTTTTTAAAGGTAAGAAAAGCTTTGAATTTAGGCAAATACCATTTGAAACTTGTAAGAGGTGGTAGATACAAAGCGATATTTGAAATAAATTCAAAGATGAAAACAGAACAAAGTGAGCTGATGCAGGACTATCTAAAGGCAACATTTTAAAGCTACTATCATGAGAGTACTAACCAGGTATATTGTAGGATGTCCCACCACCAGGATTTGTCTGATTTTTTTCTTATGATCTGACTAGGGCTGTAGGTTTCTGGGGGAGGAAGATCAGAGGTAAACTAACATTTTCATCACATTGTATCAAGGGTATATACTATTAGCATGCTATATAACTATGGATGTGGGGTTTTAATATATTTTTACCTTTATTGATTTTTAGAGACAGAGGAAGGGTGAGGCATAGAGAGAGAGAAAAACATCAATGAGAGAGAAACATCATCAATCAGCTGCTCCCTGAACGTCCCCCACTGGGGATCGAGCCAGAAATCCAGGCATGTGCCCTGACCAGAAATCGAAGCAGTGATCTCTTGGTTCATGGGTCAATACTCAACTGCTGAGCCACACCAACCGGACTAACTATTGATGTTGACCTTGATCAACAGGCTCAAGTAGTATTTGTCAGGTTCCTCCATTATACAGTACTCTTTTTCCTCTCTTCCTTTCCACGTTGTACTCCTAGAAAGGAAGTCACTGTATGCAGCCCACAGCTAAGGAGTAGGGTGTTAAGCTTCACCTCACTGAGGGTGGAGTGTCTACACAGATTATTTGGAACCCTTCTGCATAGGAAATTTGCCTCTTTTCCCCATTACTTAACTTATCCAACCGTTTACTCGTATCCATATGGGCTTGTGGATATTTGTCTTATAGTTTGGGCTGTACCAGAATGCAGTTTCACAGTGCTATACAATACAGTGTCCAGAGGAAACCAGGAACATGGGTTCAGGCCCTGCCTGTGCTGCTGGAACAATCAGTGCTGTTTATTACAACAATTTCTTTCCATGTCCAGCTCTATCCCTCCGAGGATAGTTCTGCTGTCATGGAAAATAGAAAGGATTAAAAGGTAAATGCTGAGCCCAGCCTTCCTCATTTCAGCCACACCTGATTTGTGACTTCTGCCTGCAATACTCATTTAAGAAATAGCAAAATGATTAATCCATGAAAGAGTGAGTCCCTAAGTCTCTTATGAGGGTTATCTGAGAATCAGAGAATGTGCTAAAGAAAGAACACTTTCCCCAGGATGCACTGTGGTTGAGACAGAGCCCTTATTTTGTGTAGAACTCTTTCATTTTCCCACATGTCACCATTGGGTTATTGACTTTCCCAGTAAAGAGGCAGAAGGCACACTTTGCTCCTGTAATTGAACTATGGTATTGAACTAAGACTCTCTTACCTATCATGTGGAAATCCATAGAAGCACATTTAGATGGTTAGTTCATTACCCAATAGACAAGGGTCTTTTGAACCCAGGGGAGGGCCTTCCTGAGAAACAAAGCTCTCCCCAATGAGGGGCAGGCCTGCAGGCAGGAACAGTGCTTACGCCACCGTGTTCCCCCCAGTACCCCAATAGGGTAGATGATAAATATATGACAAGTGAATTGATTCATCAGAAGAAAGAAAATCAGACCTGTATCCCTGTCCTCTAACTGGCTCAGGCCTTTGGTAATCACTTCCTGACTCTGGGTCCCAGTTTTTCAGGGGCAGGAGTGGGGAGAGGCTGTTCGTTCCAACGATTAAAAAGCAAAAGCTTTAAAATGTGCTCCAGGAGCCGTGCTGAGAAAATGCCTTTGCTGGGTGGAAGTGGCCAGATTGATTACAGTGGCGTGACAGATGCAGAAAATATTCAAGGCAGCCACTTCCAGCAGCTCAACAATTGCTCCTTAGATGAAAGGAAGAGTGAGAACAAACAATACAGCTATTCATCATAGATATTCTCCTAGATCGAGCCAGATTTCAGCAAAATTGACAATTTAACAATCATGCTTTTCTATTCTCTCCCCCTTTTGTGTGTTTGGTTTAAGAATTTTTAAAACAACCTTTGAAAAAATGAGCTATTATTACAGAAGCAGGACATATGCATTGGAAAAAAATAATAAAATACAAACAAGTAAAACTTTAAAAATAAGAACAC
>NW_006299714.1:2001492-2008222 GCF_000327345.1 Myotis davidii
ATATATTCTGACACGTGTGTCATAGGTTCGCCATCACTGTTCTAATCTAAAGTCTAGTAGGAAGGCGTCAACCCTACCTAAGTCAAATTCACTTGCCCCCATCATTTGTCCTCATGACCCCCAAACACATGACCATTGGGACAATGGGCTCCTGAAATACTTGAGCTATGGATACTGAAAGTGAAAGAACAACACAGTTTTATGGAGCTTATCTGGGGTATCAGGCATTCTGTTAGGAACATGCCTTAGTCAGCTCAGGCTGCTAGAAGAGAATCCCATAGAATGGGCGGCTTATAAACTATAGAGATACATCTCTCACAGTTTTGGAGGCTGGGAAGTTTAAGAGCAAGGTATCTGATGAGGGCCCACTTTGCGGTTCACAGATGGCCATTATTTCACTGTGTCCTCACTTGGAAGAAGGGGCAGAAGAGCTCTCTGGAGCCTCTTGTATAAAACCACTAGTCCCGATTGATGAGGTTGGAGCAATGGCCAAAAGGCTCCACCTTCTAATAACACCACACTGAGGATTAAGTTTCAGCATATGAATTGGAGGGTGGGGTGAGGCGCAAACATTCCGTCTATAGCAGACCATAGTCTGCAACACCAACTTCTGGATGAAGAAACTGAAGATAGAGATACTAAGGTTCTTGCCCTGTGTTTCAGACACTCAGTTGCCTATCTGACCACCTTACCCTTTGCTGGCAGAGTTCACCTCTCACTCTGGAGGCTGAAAATGTCACAGCTAGGACAGGGCCTGTGACCCATCGAGGCCAGAGGCCCTCAAAGAGAAGTCTCAAGGGGCTCCTGAGATTTCTCTTCCTTGTAAAAAGGCATGCCTTACTTCTCTCCACTTTTTATTCTTCCGCTGTAATTGTGTGGTAATGTGATACCTTGGGTTACGACAACCATCTTGCTACCATAAGATAATATGTTTGAGGACAAAAGCCAACATACTGATGATGTCAGATCAGAAGGATAAATAGAACTGAATATCTGATGGAATCAATGGAATTACTTTAGCAGCCTTGGAACTACTCAGGATCTCAACCTCCTCTTCTATTAAATAGTAAATATCACCTAAACACCCTAATTAATACACCTAGGAAATTAAAGAATAAGAGTTTGAACCCACCCCATGTGTCTCCTGTGAAGATAAGAGTTTCAACTCCCCAGTTCTGGTTTGCTTCTACTAGACCCTAGAATTCAAAGAAGACTCAGAGACTGCTACCCCTGCCACATTCCACCCAGCTCCCTGCAAACATGTGGCCTAAATGCTCAGCTCTTCACATATTTTAGGTCTTGCATTCTAATGTTTTGGTCTGTGATTTATTGGCTGATATTGGCTCCAAGTCTTCCCCTCCATTGAGGTTTGAACAGGCCCTTAGGATCCAGCTCTGGGGAAGGCATTTCAAGCACTGAACATTCACTTTGTGCCTGCAAGGGCCAGCAGAAGAGCCTGGTGGCTGCCTGGTAGCCCAAGACAAATACACGCAAATCCTCCCAGTCTTCAGAGTATGCTCCTAAGCAGCAGTGCTTTGTGCTTGTAGCCTCTTCGTGTGTGTGTGTGTGAGAGAGAGAGAGAGAGAGAGAGAGAGAGAGAGAGGGGGGGGGGGGGTGTGTGTGTGTGTGTGTGTGTGTGCGCTCCCACATGCAATCTTCCTATCCTCTGCAATATTGCATTTTGACATTTTCCTTCCAGGTGTATACTACTTAACCCCTTCAAAACTCACCTTCCACAAAATCCATGTAATATGTACTTTTGTACTGTGGTTAAAGTGGCAGGTAAACACTTTAATTGCTCCCTTAGCAGAACTGTACTTTTAAGGACTGCCAATGCTTGAACCCACCACAGAGAGTCACACAGGAACTACAGGTGCTGAGGCCACCTGCTGGGAAGGAGTTTTTAGTTCTGAGGGTTTTTTCCTGTGCCCCTTAGTCCTTCCTGCAGCCACAGATGTGACTGGTATGGCAGCCCCAGAGCCTTAGCACAAATGTGAACAGTGTGGCCAAGAGCAGGCAGGACCCCATAGTGTTGCCTCCAATCCAGGAGCCTTCAAGTCAGGAGCTGTGTCTGTTTTTCTGTAGTATTTGGAATTGCAGGTGCCTTATGACCCTTTTGGAGGGAGGGAAAGAACAGCACAGGAAATGATTAATTTGGGGAGCAGGTGAAGAGGGCATAAATTGCTTTACCCAGTTAATCACAATCATTGCTCCTTGCCCTTGTTGGAATATGTAGTCAGAATCCTGTAAGCAGATGTGCATTTCTTGATACGGAAGGATCTCCACTTAGGGTCTTGGGATCCCCAGTTCACTTGTCAGATGCCAAGTGTCAGCAAAGCCATGCTCAGCCAATAGTCATGACTCAGGGAAGCTTGTGTCCAGGACCCTGCTCACTCTCTCCTCTCCTCTCCATTCCAAGCCTGTTTCCCTATGCAAGTCTCTTGCACTGTTTTTCTCCCCTGTTAAAACTTCCTCTCAGCTAAACCTTGGGAAATGTTAAGGATGAGGAAGAGCTTAATGGCTTGCTCTCCTGAGGTCCTCTCGTGTGTCCAGGAGGAATGAAGCCCTTATGGGGAAACTCAGAAGGCAAGACCAGAGATGAAGCGATCAGGGCTGCCTGGCTGCTCCTCAACCCGCTTGGGACACACAATGACATGAACATGGACTGAATATTTGTTTAAAACTTACGTTAGATCCTAACCCCCAAAGTGATGGTGTTAGGAGGTGGGACTTAGAGATGGTTAGGTCATGAGGGTGGAGCCCCCATGCTGGGATTAGGGTCCTTATAAGAAGAGGAAGAGAACCAGCTCTCCCTCTCTGCTCTCAGCCATGAAAGGGTACAATGAGAAGACAGCCATTCGCAAACCAGATGGTCCTCCCTGGGACCCAGCCATTGTGGCACTCTGATCTCAGACTTTCAGCCTCCAAAGGCATGAGGAAAAAAATTCTGTTGCTTATGAGCCACTCAGTCTGTGGTACTTTGTTATGGCAGCCCAGATTGACTGGGGCAAACACCATGTCAGTACGGCTTCACCATCATCCTTGTCCTTTGGGCCAGGACAGAGTGAGCCAGTGAGGCTTTTTGGACGCTCACTTAGTCCCAGCCCTGATTGTCGTCATCAGTGAATCCTTAGCAGGCCCTAGGCCCTGTTTCAGGCCTTTACGTGTATTCATTGAATCAGAAGAGGAAACTGTGCCCAAACTACACAGCTACTGAAGGGTGGAACTTGGATTTAAACTGGCAACAATAGTTAAACAGATCTCCTAAGGTTCTTTCCCACAACGTTATTGAGATATAATTGACAAACAGAAATTGTATCTATTTAAGATCTAAAATGCGATTATGTGATATGCGTATGCATTGTGATAGGATTAGCACAATCAAGCTAAGGTTCTGGTGTTGGGAGACTGGGAGCCTCAGGCTGTTCACTCCGTTCCTCACTCTTACCACAAGCATCTCTCTGCGAACTTCGGGCTTTAGGACATCTGTGCGTTGAAGCAGTCCATCGATAAGAATGATAAGTTGGTCAATAAGGGTCTCCCAGTGACTAACAGTGTGACCACAGGCAAATCAATCAGCCTCTCCAGACCCGTAAGGAAACTGAAAACTCACACACCATCCCAGCGGAAGTAACTGATAAAGGGATTGAGGAGCACAGGTGCAAGCTAACAGGAAGTACAGGAGGTTATGGACGTCAGCCAGGGTCCTGCTCCACCCGTCCATTTCCTCATGCCATTTGTTGCCAACCTGCGCTGGCCAAACCTGCATGCTTGTTGGGGAAATTCAAGTGCGGGTTGGGTTGCAGGTCCGTGAAGTGCATGCGGTTTCCAGGATGCATCATTGGTGGCCAGAAGCTAAATTCCTAACTTGAAGCAACTGAAAACATTACCTCAACATTTTACAGTAACAGCAGACGCAGAGGCCAAGCTCTCTGGCTGAACCAAGACATCTGTGAAATGTGGACACAATTCAATTTAAGTAAAAGACTAGGAGCAGCCTGGACGTGTGTTTCTGCACGATTCTCTGCTTAGTTCAGATGGGACCCACCACACCGCCCAATTTCTCAGCAGGCCGTTTAGCCTACAGGAGACATTCCATATTCAGGAACCAATCTCATTTCCTCTCAGCCTGAAGGAGACAACAAAAGCCAGATGGCCCTTCAGGGCTGTTCATTATGCTCAGGGATCCCAAGATGGATGTGGCCTACTTCTGGACTTTTCCTCCGAAACCACAAGGTGGTGCTAAAGCACAGAAAATGCTTCCTGAGGTCGCAGGTGTTACCTGCTGCGAGGAGGGAAAAGGGGAGCGCAAAGGTCCATTTGCCAGGTGACGGAACAAAAAAGGAAAATACAACGAAGGCAGGGTCTCCGAAGGAAGGCCTCAGCACACAGTGAATTCCCTCTTATCCTAGTGAAGCCACAGATATTTGGGTTTCAGGAATTCGAAGCTGCAGGTAATTTTGGTCTGAAAATTTAAAGGAGCTTAAAGAACAGTTTTTAGTAGTCAAACTGGTTGGTAATGAAGCCAGAACGAAGCAATGGGCCAGGCAATTAATGTAATTGACCTCAGAGCTGAAAAAACCCACCGTGTCTTCATTATATATTCTTCACCTACTGTCAAGGGCTGTGTGTGTTTTCAGGTGGGATAAGCAGTGAAGGAAACCCCCCAGGAAATTTTAGGCAACTGCAAGTCACCTCCCCCAAAAGCCAGGGATCAGAGAGAGAGAAAGAGGACTGCCTTCCCACTATCTCTCTAGACCTACACTGACAATAGTGTATTCATAAGTGGCTGTTGGGTACATTCTGAGTAGAAATGGGCTATAATATTAAAATACACACTGGATTTCAAAAAATGTCAATTGTATTGATAACATGTTGAAATGATAACAATTTGGATCTACTGGGTAAAATAAAATATAAAAATTAATCCTCCCTGTTTCTTTTCACTTTTGATAACGGAGAGTCGTTTAAAATGGAATCGGGAGGCCAGTGAGGAAGCAGGGCCTACCAAGCCTCCCGTCTCAAGTCTTAGAACTCTGGTTAAGTTGCTGACCTATTGCTAAACAATTCACGGCTGAACAGCAAACATCCTGGGTCAATGATTGTTGTGTGGACATATATGGCCTTTAGTTCCTCCTCATCATGTTGACCAAACCATTTGCATTCTCACCTTGAAAGAAACCAATCCATTTTGATAATCAGCATCTTCTATTTTCATAAGGGTCCTAACTAATCCCAGCTTACCCAGCCAACAACCTTCACTGAGATGGAGGACCTCATGAGAACTGCTTCTTGTGGTTTTGACCTTTATAAACCCTGTCTTTCTTTGTTCCATTTGCAGCAAAATTTAGGTGGCTATCTGAACCTATGCCCCAGATTGTAATCCCTCCTTTGTTCAAATAAATACTTTTTTTTTCAACCCTCAGTCAAGGATATTTTTTCCATTGACTTTTAGAGAGAGTGGAAGGAGGGAGAGAGAATGAGAGAGAAAAACATCCATGTGAGAGATCCACATAGATTGGTTGCCTCATGAGCATCCTGACTGGGCCGGAATGAACCTGCAACCCACAACACACACTTCTATTTGATTCCTAAGTTTTTAAAAAATTAAATATGTAAACTTGCATTGTTTTTCTGTAGGATATTGCTGCTCTAGGAACAGGGCACAAGATAGCACTTAAGATATTGAAATACTTCGATCCCAATGGAATGATAACCCTACCCTAGTACCCCAACCCCTCCTTGTGTCCCCATGGCCTTGACTGCTCTGTCCATCAGGCCTGAAGTGCCTGTCACCCAGTCAGCACCCTCATTCCCTGTGTCCATCCCACCACTCCCAGATAGGGCCTGGACTCACAGGACAGTTGTCAATCTTGGCATCAGTGCTGCCCCCCTGCAAATGTCCCATGTCCATCTGGCACCCACTTAGTCACCAGGCCATGGTTGTTGGTGAGAAATGAGACTTTGCAGTGACTACCAGTGGACAAATATTTTGCATCTCCCCACAACTATAAAACTTGCACTCATCTCTATCATGACATGTATCAATTTGTGCTCTAATTGTATGTCATTCTTTCTGAGTAGAATATGAGCTCATGGGTAGCATTACAACTTTTACCAGTCTTTTATTCCCTCCTCTCAGTACTGTGAGCTTATGAATGTGTACATGTTGCACATATGTCCTTTGTATATATATATATATATTGGCTTAAGGTAAGAAAAGCAAAAACTCCTAAGTGGTGTGAGGAGGCCACATAGGAGCCCTGCAGGTCGGCCTCCCACATCAGAAAGGAGGCTAACTTCTCCCAAGACAGTGGTTGGCAAACCGCGGCTCACGAGCCACATGCGGCTCTTTGGCCCCTTGAGTGTGGCTCTTCCACAAAATAACACGTGCAGGCGCGCAGAAGCCGTTTTTCGGCCTGGGCGAGTCTATTTTGAAGAAGTGGCATTAGAAGAAGTGGGGGGTGTCAGTTGGTTGGGCGACGGGAGACGTGGGGAAGGCGGGCCACGGGATTCATGCAGGAGATGAGTGAGCCAGTCAGTCAGCAGTCTCATGTGCAGTGGTTAGTGCTAGTCTCGTCATGCGGTTGACAAAAGTACCTACTTGAAGCATAAAGTTATCTGTATTTTTCCAACCAGCTGCAAATCCTACAGGTATTTTTGTCATCAATTTAAGAATTGTAATTATTTTGTGTTGGTGGCTTCATTATTATAAAATGAAACATTTCAG
>NW_006299714.1:2008509-2025472 GCF_000327345.1 Myotis davidii
GAGAGCTAAACAGAAAGAAGGGAATCAGACCTGTGGCCCAACACGTGTGCAGCCACAGCGAGGCTTTCCCTGAAGTGCAAGAAAAGGACTCAGTTCCAGGGCTTTCTCTCAACGCTCTAATAACAACTGCTGCGGAGGTGACAGCGTGTGGAGGGAATGGCTCCCCCATCTGACTGCATAGAGCTTATTTCCCAGACACCAGCTGCTTCCACTAGGAGAAGAGGAGGAGGGTTTTCCCCTTAGGGGCATGGGCCATAAGAGTCGGGCAAAGAAGTGTTGATTTGTAGCCCAGCCAGTGTGGCTCAGTAGTTGAGTGTTAACCTATGAACCAACAGGAAACGGTTCAATTCCCAGTCAGAGGACATGCCTGGGTTGCAGGCTCAATTCCTAGTAGAGGGTATGCAGGAGGCAGCTGATCAGTGGTTCTTTCTCATCATTGATGTTTTTGTCTCTCTCTCCCTTTCTATCTGAAATCAATAAAATATATATTTTTCAAAATCTTGGTTTGATGTCTACTGTGTTCAGACACCGTTCTACATGTAGCTTAGTGTATAAAGCAGATATTGTCCCTACCAATTCTCAGCGAGGACCTGTCAGGAAAGCCATACATACACCCAGACTTCTTTTCCTTTACCTCTCACTGATAATGCATTAAGAAGCCTACTGAGCCAACCTTCTAGATCTCTCTATCATCCTCTCCTCCACCACCATCCAACTATCTGTCATCTTCATCTGGACTTCAAATGGCCTTTTACAGCCTCCCTGCCTCCAATCTTGCCCCTCCCTCCTACCATCTCCTTGATGTACATGTACCGTCTCCTGTCAGAGGGAAATTTCTGAAATGCAAATTTGACCACATCACTCCTCTGCTCAGAATTCTTTCGTGGAGTATATAATGAAAAACTTGGAGTTTCTTATAACAAAAAAATGCCTTTCTACCTCTCAATCCAGCAATTCTGCTTCTAGGTATTTCTCCCAAGAGAAGTAAAAACATATAGTCACAAAGAGACTTGTACAGTAATATCCACAGCAGCTTCATTTGTAATAACAACAACAAGGAAAAAAACACACAAAACACCTAAATATCTATTAACAGGAGAAAAATTATCAAATTATGGTGCATTCATATTTTAAAGTACTGCTCAGCATTTTTTAATGGACTATTAAAAACACAACACTATAGATTAGACTTATCAGGTTTATTAAATAACAATACAATTCCAAGTATTTCATGGGCATACTTTTACTAAAAATTATTTGTTGTTTTTCTAAAATTCTAATTTAGCATCCTATATTTTATCTGACAAACTTAACATGGCTTAACCTCAAAAACTGGTTTGGCTCAGTGGATAGAGTGTCAGCCTGTGGACTCAAGGGTCCCAGGTTCGATTCTGGTCAAGGGCATGTACCTTGGTTGTGGGCACATCCCCAGTAGGGAATGTACAGGAGGCAGC
This sequence comes from Myotis davidii, assembly GCF_000327345.1. NCBI lineage: Eukaryota > Metazoa > Chordata > Mammalia > Chiroptera > Vespertilionidae > Myotis > Myotis davidii. Next base: position 2,009,964 of record NW_006299714.1, read on the forward strand.
CGATCGATGTTTCTCTCTCATCGATGTTTCTAACTCTTTATCCTTTTCCCTTCCTCTCTGTAAAAAATCAATAAAATATATTTTTTAAAAATTATGTTAATCAAATGAAGTCAGACACAAAAGACTAGATCCTAAATGTTTCCATTTATATGAAGTTCATGAGAAGATAAAATTAAGTTTTGGTGATATAAATAAACAGTGATTTACCCCAGAGAGTGTGGATTGAGTGCAGGGAAGCCTAAGAAAAATTTCTGGGGTAATAGAAATGTTGGTGGGATGGTAATTACAGAAGTATATATATTTACCAAAACTCATCAACGGCACACTTAATTTTATCTCAATTAAAAAAACCAAAACTTATCTTCCATGGATTCTCAATACGAAAACTAGTGAGTATAGCATACAAAATCCTTCCTTTTCTTGCCATTACTCATCCAGTATCTTCCCTTTATCCTGAATGAGTCCTACTGGCCAACTGAGGTGGAACTCTCAGTATTTCAGCCTCAGCGTTGGCTCTCTCCTGTACGCTGAAGACTGGCTGAGATTGAGACCAACTTTCTGCTCTAGTCCACTATAGCTTGCAATCCACCTTCATTCATTTATAGCACTGTCCTCATTGCATCATTGTCACCCTCTGTACCACACTAGACTGTAAATTCCTGGAGAGCAGGGGTCTTTCATGGAGCATCATGCAAGGCACCTAGTAACTATCCATAAATGAAGGAACCAGTCACTCATTCCAACCTCTCTCCTTAATTCTCTACCTAGAAGCTTAATACTTTCATTTAAAATTTTTTTCAAATACAATATTAAACACATTCACACATGTATAAAAGATATTCAAATGGCCAGAAGAAAATAAATGAAGGGCAAGTATCCTTCATTCCCCAGTTGCACAGTGGCCCTAACCAGAAGCAACCACATATTTAATTCTGGATCATTCCAGAAATGTTCTATGGATAAGCAAGCATATTTTATGGGTGTTATAGTATATGTGTACTAGTATTTATATGTCCCTCCTGCTTATTTAAGTGAATTGCCACTCACATACCCTATTCATTTTATGTCCGATTCTTTGCCCCCAAGAGGTGGTCCCTGCTTACCTCATTATCCAGATTCCCCTGCTGGCTGGTTTCCAATTAGTTTGTCCATTGAGAGACAATGGAAGGGTGTTCGAGAGTCGGACGTAATAGAAGTTTGGGTATCTCCTCTTTCTCTGCTTTGGCCCCATATTTCTGGTGGTAGCTGCATTTCCCACACCTCTAGTTCCTGCATGCAGCCCCTACTCCAGGCGCCATCTTCTTCAGCCCTTCAGCTCCAGGGATGTACCTTCGACTAGTTTTTCTGGAAACAGACTCAGATGGAGAGGAGCAAGCAGATGGCTTATTGAGGTATGCCTTGGGAGATACACCTGTAAGGAAAGGAGAAAAGCAGAATTGGCCAGGGGAAGCTAATATGAAATACAGTTCAGTGAGGCCTAGCTGATGCTACAGGGTGCTCTGGAGCTGGGATGGCCCTTCAGAGTTGCCCTAAATTGAGACAAGGGGGCTGGGCTCTTTTATCCCTGCATCAGCTAGTCACTGGCCATAGCCACCCCCAGGAATGAGTGTAGCCTGAATGAAGCCGTTGTAGCTGAGCGCAACCCAGGGAACAGTCTGCTATGAGCCAACAACAGTTGATATTTCCAGCCACTGGGAATGGGTGCATCAGCCCTGGAAAGGAGACCTAAGTAAAGAACCACAGTTTCCAATATAGGGTGGTAGAGGCTTCCCATTGGTGCAAGTGTCCAGGTGCCTCTGCCCACACCTCTGCCCAGAGTCCTTTCATTAAAGTCTCAACATTTGAACTATCTGGGGCAAATTCCATTTCCTGATGGGATCTTGACTGCTACACCTACAATACCCACATGCTACACACACACACACACCCTACACTTTCATTTAATATCTCTTAAGTAAGAGGGAGGGGAGAATGGGAGATATCTGTAATACTATCAACAACAAAATATATTAAAAACTATGTCTTGAAACACAGTCCATATCAATACACTCAGTCTATCCTTGTCTTCAATGGCTGTGCAGTAATTCCTTATATCAATATAGTATAGTGCAGTTAGCAAGTCTGCTTCTTAGACATGGAAGTTGTTTCCAGCTCTTCTCTTACAATCATTGCTGCGGTGATCACCGTGTGCACTTTTTAACGTATCTACAAGACTAGTGTAAATTCTTAGTAGTGAAGTGGCTGGATCAAATGCTATGCATATTTTAATTCTGATATTGCTGAATTGTCTATGAATAGTTTATTCCAATGTTTGTCATCCTGAGCATATGAGAGTGACTGTATCAAAACTTCTTCACCAAACCCGTGTTCACGCCCGTAAAGGAAGCCTGTTTGGTTTGAGGGCTCCAAGGGGCATGCAGTCCTCTTATCCTTCTCTTCCACCCCCACATGCCTCTTTGCATACATACTTATAGTTGGACAGCAGAAGATCACTAAGACTATGTGTGGTTGCACCAGCCATTTTTTCAGCAGTATTTTTGCTTTTCCTTCATTTAGATCTTATGATACTTGGCTGTCAGGGCTCCAATTCAGGCATAGGAAGAATTTCTATCTGGGCTTTCTCCCCTCTGAGTTTGGGATGTCCTTAGCAATTCCATTAAGCATCTAGAGCTAGAAAACTGGAAGTTAACCTGTCATATGTAAATGCACCTTATTGTGTATCAGTAATCAGACTAGTGCCCCACATTCTGAAAACTCTCAGACACTCAGTATGTGTTTGCTGCTTGAGGATTCTTGTGATCTCACCTTGATGCCTTTTTATAGGCATTATAACATCGTAAAGGAGGAATAATCAGCTTTCAGAAAAAATTCAGCTTGATCAATCTCACCACCTCATTTCCAAATTTCCCCTTTAATGTCCTCCCATACAAACATAACATATGGATGTATTTCGTTTGTTTTGACTAGGAACATTATTATGTGAATTGCACTCTCTAAAATTAGTTCTGGAACATTCTTGGAAATGGAAGCTAAGTTATATAATGTCAGGAACACAAAATGAAGAGCCACCTGCTATTTCATCTAATATGTTATTTCATCTCATGCTTTAATCTCTTGGATTTAAAAGGAGCTCCACTTGATTTTAATAGAAGTAGATGTCATCCCATACAACCCGATAGGCTTGTCACCTCCCATCAGACTTTGAGATACAACCTGTGAAAAACAGACTATCTGAAAGGTCCCAAGAGGTGAGAGCAGAGCTCGGGCCAGAGCTGATGACTTCCAGACACGAAGGCAGAGCAGGGCATTCTCAGGTTATTGAAGCACCTCGCTATTGGCAAGGGCTAAATGCTGCCCTTTTCCTTCCTATTATCAGGAAGACATGACTCAGGGGGGCAGATCTTGGTTGCTGCTCACTTGAGCAAAGTGCAATAGGGCTGAGTTAGCACGTAGAATCTGACTGAAGTCCCAAGTGCTCATCCCAGCTCTGTGCCCTACAGCAATTCCTCAGCCACTGGAGTCCTCAGTTCTCTCCTCTGTACAATGGTGAGACCATCATCTGTGTTGCCTATGTCACATGCTTGTTATGAGGATCAAATGAGATCTTAGTTAAGAAAGCTCTTTTATAAAAGCAGTCAGTGCTGTAGAATCAAAGGGGGTTATGACTTCCCGCCTCATCCAGAGCACCTGCCACCCAACAGGCCCAACCAGAATGGCTTGTCTTAGTTTACTTAATGCAGTAGAGGTAACTTTCATAGAAACGAAGGGCAGGGGTCACCCATTAGTCAGACAAACATTTCAAGTTGTTTTTCCTGAACTGTGGGCGAATTTGTAACAATCTGTGCATCCTCCCTCAGGACATCCCAACACGTGCTTATCATGGATGATCAAAGTCAGGAATTTGTTTTTGGTCATGAGGCAATACAACACTAATTGTCCCTGTATTTAAACCTCTTATGGGGACAGAAACAATAATCTGGGGCCAAATAATCCCAGGCTCAGGTCAGTTCAACAGTTAACAATATTTTCATCATATATATGATGAAAGTCTTGTGGGGACCTTTAGAGTTTAGGAGAAAGAAAATTCACTGAAAATTCATTTAAGCCTAAGCAACCAGCCGACCAGTCAGTAGCTATGACATGCAATGACCACCAGGGGAAGACGCTCAATGCAGGAGCTACCGAGCTGTGGTGACTTGGCAGTTACAGCTCTTGGGTGATGCACCCGGAACCAGAGAGTAGGGAGCTCGATTCAAGGGTGCATCACCCGAGAACTTCCCTCTCGCAATCCGGGACTTCTCGGGGGATGTCGGAGAGTAGGTTTCAGCGTGATCCCCGCAGGCCAGGCTGAGGGACCCCACCAGTGCATGAATCTGTGCACCGGGCCTCTAGTATAAGAATAAAATGCCTTTGAAGTTGTCTATATTCATGGTCTCCCTTGTGTACTGACTGCTCCTCCAAACTATTTGTCAAGGTCAACAAATGATCTCCACACTGCTAACGCCAACTGATCATTTTACCTGGTTGTGGTTAAACTCCTTATTTTAAGAGGCAGCTTATTAACTGGCATCCTTCAGACAATTGACTGTAAAGCAAAATGCCCCAAAATTCTGTTCATGAAAGAGAAACTGTTTAGCACTGCTAATGTATACTGTGTATTTTACCTGTTCAATATAATAGTCTTTCTAAGAAAAAATGAGATATTCTTTCCGTAAAATTAGAGCTCTCCTTTTCCTGGAATGTCCTGAGTTAAGATAATCCTACAGTGATTGCTAGAAGTTGAGGCTCTCTGAGGCTATGGGACTTCCCAGCCAGCATTACAGGATGGATATACCATTCAGTTATGACCTCCCAGGGCTGGAACTCCTGGTTCTTCGAAATTGTTTCTCATGGGGCCTTCAAAAGTTGGTGGCTGAACCTTATCTTCTGATGACATGGTCACTCTAGAGAAAATTAGATCACCGGCTGGCTCCTAGGTGGAGAGAGAGGGAGAGAAAACGAGAGAGAGAAAGAGGAGTGAGGAAGTATTAAACTCAGGGAAGAGGTTGCCTAGCAAACTCTCTTAGTTCAAACTTTCCCCAGCTCAGCCACAGGCACTTTGAATATCAAGAAATACCTTTTAACTCACAAAAGGAAGATTGTATTCTAATCAATATAATTTCATTATTGTGTTTTTAAAAAGCTAATTCTTATGAAATAGGTAAGTTATAAATAATTATTTCTATAAATATCACATCTCTATACACTAAAAGCTTGGCTTTAGTAGCAACCCTCCCAGCTAAGCCCCATATCCCAGACATGTTAGAAATCAAACCTTTCTCATTTTGTTTTTGGAAATGACATAGATGTTGTTCATAGCATGAAAATTACATTTTGAACCATATAACAAGGATCATAATCCCCATCTCATGGGGCTATTAGTAGGGATAAATAAGATAATGTGCTTGGATTTAAAAATTCCATTAATGACTGATGAGATCATCATTAAGAATTTAAAAAAAAATTTGAGAGTACACTTATTAAAGCTGGGGACAGTGAAACAAGGAAGGGCTTCTATCTAGGACAGAAGCAACAGAAGAGAGCCTTGTGGGGGCTGCTGTCAGCTCACTGGAAAGTCAGAGAAAAGAGGGCTTTGGAGATAGATTAGGGGGTTAGCCCAAGACAAGTTGCCGCTGCCCATTGCTCCCTTGGTTGCAAGTCTTGTGGGGACCTTTAGCGTTTAGGAGAAAGAAAATTCATTGGAAAAGGAGATTTGAATAGTCATGCCCCAACAAGGGCCTGCCAATAATCTTGAAAAGGATTCTGTCCCTTTTTCCTCAAAAGGAGTCTGTAGGACTGACATATTAGCTTTTAAGAAGACAATGGTCAAAATAACTTAGCAAACTGACTTTTGCAGATACTCATATCCAACCATCAAATTCTGGAAACCGAAGTAGTTAGCAGGTAATTTCTGTGCTTACATTCAAGGGAGGTGTCACTGTACATAATTTTGAAGTGGGGGGGGGCTGACTAAGAAGAGAAAAAGCAACCAAACTGATATAAAACAAACAAAAAATATTTTATTGTTCATTAAAATTCATTCCCTAGACAATGGATAATGCACGCATTGGATGACATTAGTAGACATAGAAAAGAGGCATTTGAACAATTATCAACATTGACGAATGTGGGGACGCCATAAACATTAAGCTTTATCAGGTTATTGGACTTCCTGAATACAACATTGGCAAAAAGGAACTTACAACACAAAAACATTTAGTTTAATTTTTTTTAAAATGTCACTCATTTTATCTACCAACCTCGACAGTAACTAAAAAATGAGGTACAGAAATTCCAGAAATCTGAGTATGGAGCAGAAGTCCAAGGCACTTTGGAGCCCCATTATTTCCTTATTGAGTAGGATTAACTCAGTTATGAAACTCCTCATACCCCAGGTTTACTGCATAGAAAAGCACTATTTACCCACCTCAATGAGGTGTTGTGGGGATTCATGCTTATCAAGTGCTTCAGGTGCCTTAGAAGAAAGGCAACATAGACGTATGAAATAAGCTTACATATGTATTTCAAAAGAAATGAAAAAAACAAAAACAATTTTGGCACAATGGGAAGAGTGCCTCCTATTTAAAGAATCGCACTTCGCTGTTTATAAAAACTCATCACCTCAATGGTTTCTTGTTTGTTTGTTTGTTTGTTTGTTTTAGTTGAGAGAATAAATGTTTCTGTGTTGTCAGTTTTACAACAGTCATTCTCAACCCCGGCTGCGTTATCAGAATCACATTAAAAATATAGGTCCGTGGCCCACAGCCTACACCTACAGAATTAAAGTCTCTCAGAGTGGTATTTTTTTTAAAGGACCTATAGAAGAATTGGATGCATACAAAAGTTTTAAAAACATTTATTTAGAAAAATGTCAATGCATTAAACATTTATTTTATTCCAGAACATTTTTCTTAAGAATGAATGAAGTTGAATCAGGGTATCAACTTCTTATTGCCTTTTCCCCTTCCCATGTCCCACATACTTAGAACATTACACACACACACACACACACACACACACACACACTTTTTAGCTCTGCCCTTGAATTAAAATGTGATAGTGGTAAAATCTGATAATAGCAAATAAACCGAGAAGATATGCAAGGACTTGCAATTCGTCCCCACTGTGCCCGAAGCAAATGGATGTTTCCCATTTGCCAGAACGGAATGGTTTAAATATGCATTTCCAATTTGGAAATAGGTAAAATCAGCACTTCCTGGGAAACATCAGCTGCATGGATGCTGACAGACAAAAGTAAGAGAGGTTATAGCGGCCAACCATGAAGAAAGGCTATAGTGACTACTCCTCCGTTTGGAGATCGCCTGCATCTCAGCAAACACCTTATGCTCGATGCGTGCTTCATCAAGGTAAATAGAACAGAATGATTAGAACCGGTGACTGTAATTTAAAATCTCTTTTTAAAAAATCAGTTTGCTCCACTGCAATTCTTAATCCTTAGTAACTACTTTCATTTCTTGACTGCCTCAAAGTCTTCTATTCACTAGCTCATCTAATGTAGAGGAGAGTCCATCGCGGCAAGCAAACATATCTCATCATGCCGCCTGCAGGTCTAAAACAGAAGAGCCCCCTCTGGGTGCCTTGCAATGGAACGAATGGAGTCTGCAGAGAAAGCATTTCTCTACACACAGAATGTCCTCTGAGGCTGGCCAAAATTTTTACAATGTCAAGAACTCGTGAATCATAGCAACACAGAATAGTCCCGCTTCTTGGGAAAAGAGAAATGAGGGGAAAACATACAGGAGATAGAGGGTGCATAGAGAATAGGATATGTTTAAAAAAATCAGTCAGCATCAGCCACCGGGTAATTTTTCTCTGAAAAAAACAGTCTCATACTGCCTTCCAATATTGCTCTAAACATTAGAGGCAACTTTGTACACAAAGGCTGCTGGAGCTGGCTTGGGGAGTTGCTTTTTGCGTGTTTCCCAGGGGGACAAGGATGCCAGCAGCAGAATAAAACCTCCCAGCAGGACGCAGAAGCCACTGAAAAAAAATGCAATGTCATAGGTCTGGGTCCAGTCATAAAACCAACCTGGGGAGAGAGGAAGAAAAAAGTGAGTTTGATATAAATAGTATGAACATGAAACCCATACTCTAACTTCATCAATTTTATACAGTTAGTATTAGAATATATATTCCATCTACTCTCAAAGTAGATGGCCTGCTGGGAATTGGAAAAGGCAAATTTCTCAAAATTTGGACAAGAATAAACAGGCATTTTGGTTTCCTCCCAAATAAAGAATAAACACAAATCCCTGAGCAAGAACATTGGCTTTGCAACTATAGCAAAGTGATTTTTTTTGTGGTTAATCCTCATCTGAAGATATTTTTCCATTGATTTTTAGAGCGAGTGGAAAGGAGAGATATCGGTCTGAGAGAAACACATCAATTGGTTGCCTCCCACAAGCACTGTACCAGGGACTGAGCCTGCAATGGAGGTACATGCCCTTGATGGGAATCGAACCCGGGACCCTCAATTCCACAGGCTGATGCTCTATCCACTGAGCCAAACCAGCTAGGGCAGCAGAGTGATTTTGAATAAATCATTATCATGACACTTCCCATGCAGATTTATTTTGGGCAAATCTGTGCTATTATTACAATCCGAAATTCTACATCCTGGGAAGTCACAAAGGAGAACAGTAAAATGGGTGACTTTAAGGTAAATATCTTACCAACAATTGGTGGTCCAAGGCTATTTCCAAGTCCAGCAAAGAACATTAATATCCCATAGGCGTGGGCTAATTTTTCAATCCCCACGGTCTTTGTGGTCACATACGGGAAGATGGACCAATTACCAGTAAGAAACCCTAGGATCCCAGAAAGTATGGCCAACATGACATAACTTTTGGCAAATGGAATTGCACACAAGGCCAGGCCCATGAGTATTAAGGTAGCTATGTAAAGATATAAGGTATTAATCCACTTGAAGTCAGCCAGTATCCCTAACAGGAGTTTGCCAACTGCTGTCATAATGCCAATAATGGAAATAAGAGGCACGATAAACTCTTCTTCTTTCACATTTGAACTTCTTGCTACGTCTTCCATAAGCAATGAAGGCGGAAAGCCTCCGACGTCGAAAAGAAAGATAGCGATGAAGAGTGCCGAGAACACTTTGTTTTTGAAAAGAGCCACAGTTTCTCCACAGTAGTTTTTATATAACTGCCACTTCCGCTTGGCAAGCTGTTTGCAAAAATATGTCTGTTCTGCCACCTTCTTTCTGTAGGTTTCCGTCTCCTTTGCGTGTGCCGTGGCTGCTGGGTTCTGGCGAAGGAGGCTGTCCTGCTTGCAGTCACCATTGGCCAGCGTGCTCCTGCAGGTCTCCTCGCCTCCGTAGCTCTTTTCAAGGATGTTTATGCTTTCTTCTAGGTTCTTTTCTTTTTCGTTGTAAATGGAGTATCTGTCTGGTACATTTTCCAGAGCTGTTTTCTCAGGCAAAGGGCAGTCGGAGGACCGGAGGGGTCTCATCAGACTGCCGCAGGGTAATATATTTAAAGCTAAAGCCCCCACAATCAGCAGGCACCCGTCCAGTCCATAGAGCTCAATCAGCAGCTTCTGCAGAGCGGCATATATAAAAAGTCCAACACTTGAACCTGCAAAGGAAACGGAACTGTTCAATCTTAATCTCTCATCACGTGGGGCTCTCCGGACAGGTATTACCGGTACCGCAGTGCCATTTCTTTTTTTCCACTGGCATTCGGGCGTGCCATCATATGAAAAATCAGAGCAACAATATGAAAGGTGATGATAGCAACAATAACAGTAATACTGATAGAGTATTTATTTTAAGGAATAGCATTTGTAGTTCAGACAGCGTTCAGCACTTCACATTGCATGATCTTGTTTAATCCTGATAGTGATCATATTGTGTAGGTCCTATTATTATTCCCAACCTGTACCTGAGGTGACTGAAGGCTAGAAAGGTTGAGAAATTTGCCGCAGGCCACTGAGCTGTAAATGGCATAAGTAGGAGGCACACTCCATCATTCTGACTCCTGGAGCCCATATTCGTAACAAATACCTTAAGCAACGATTTTTTTGTACTTATTATGTGCCAGGCTCTGTGCTATATATTTATTCCCTTTTAACAAGTAAATATGCATATTTTATTTTTTGAGCTGAAGAATGTATTTTAATTTTTATGGGATATTTGTCATGGTGTGATAGTTCAAATCCATTGCTAAATCACCAGAGTGTAATGATTCACATTACTAAACTATGAAAAGAGTAAAGTGGAATTTGATAAGGTATTGAAATCACAAAGTATGCCTTGTAAATTTTCCTGGATTTTCTGGGTGTGTTTTTTTAAAGCATAGATCACACTAAACATACTGGAACCGCATGTTACATCAGCCGAATTAATTAGCAGTGTTCTGATTTCAACTTTTAAAAAAATTGAATATTTTAAAATTTAAATATCATTGAAAAATGTCACCTAAAAAAGCAGGAGAGTAATAAATAGAACTGTTTAAAAATAGGTAAATAGGTGGATCATACTTTTAAAATGATCTATACCAAATTACTTCGTAACCCCAACAGGATGCCATGCTTGCAGCAAAAATCCATCTTATCAAAAATTCTTACAAATAACCAAATGACTCCCAGACTTATAAAGAAGCATTTTCTCTGGACCATAGTTGTCCCTCTCTAACATTTTAGAAGTTAACTTTTTAATGCCCTCCCTAAAAATTCTCTGTTAGTAGCTCATATTGATGTAATGGCAGCTACAATAATATCATTTTGTGGTTAGTAAGATAGTATCTTCTTTGCTGACTATTGAAAGATAATAAGTAGACAAATTTAATCCTTCCCTTATCTTTTTAAAAGTGACACATACTCCCAAAGTTAAAAGCACTTCAGAAAACAAACCAAAAGAATAGAAAATAGCACTATTTCATGTACTTCTGTACTGCAGTAACCTCCATTCACTGTTAATTCACATGTTTGCCTAATACCATATCTCTGTATAGATCCTAACAGAGTGCCCTAACATTAGATACCTACAAATACTCTTGGAGTTCTGCAAGTTCTGTGATTTGACCTTAAATTGAAAAAATAAGCAACTTCTCCATTGCTCATCAACTAAGTTTAGCCCTCAACATCATGAAATATAAGAAAGACATTTAAATTAATTCAACCAAAATATATAGAATACATATGAGGTGCTAAGTATATGATAGGACAGCACAATCAAATTACACACTAGACAGTAGTTTCCTCAGCCTACATCTCACAAGAATGCAGCCAAAGCTTAGAAAGATGCAGGAATCCTTTCAGGGCAATAAAGAGTAATTCAGAGCTTTCTTGTGGAACTGTGTAAACTAAAACTATAATTTTTAATTTTCAAAAAGAAAACCCTAATTTAAAAATCCTCAGTGTAAATGGTGAAGTGAAATAAAGGATGAATTATGCTTCCATGCATGTCTAAGTTATATATTATCACAAAGAGGGAAAATAGTAATTGATGTTCAGTTACTGAAACAGTAAGAGAGACTCATGCTTTGATTAACTATTAACAACAGGGACCAATAATCTTTTTCTATAAAGGTCCAGAGAACACATGTTTAAGCCACAGAGGGCCATACAGTCTCTGTCGTAAATGCTCCACTCTGCCCCTGAACAAGAAAGGGGCCAGAGAAGGTTTGTAAAGGAATGAGCATGGTTGTGTTCCAATACAACTTTATTTATGAGCACTGAAATTTGAATTTCACATCATTTTCCCCTGCCATAAAAATATCTTCTTACGATTTTTAAAAACTACACTAAAAAGCAAAAATCATTATTAGCTTGTGAGCTGTCCAAATACAGGCAGTACATCAGACTTGGACCATGAGCATTAGTTTACCAACCCCTGTTCACCACGGAGCAAGACCGAGTTCCCAAAACCTTCATTTAATGCCTAGGCTCCTTTCAACTAGGTCCCATATTGCAAGTATTTTCACTATTAACTTCTGTTCAATTTAAAAATATTCTACTGTGAGTTATATGTTGCTTGTTATCTCTTTCACTGAAGGTGAATGCTATAGACTGTGTTCCCCAAAATTCATATGCTGAAACCTAGCCTCCCAGGTGATGATATTAGGAGGTGGGACCTATGGGAGGTGATTAAGTCATGATGGCGAGGCCCTCATGAATGGGGTTAGTGCCCTTATAAAAGAGACCCCAAGAGCTCCCTCTCCCCTTCGGCCATCTGAGGACATAATGAAATGGTGACCTCTGTGAACCAGAAGATGGACCCTCACCAGACACTGAATTTTCTGGTGCCTTGTTCTTGGATTTCCCAGCCTCTAGAAGTATAAAAAATACATTTCTATTGTTTATAAGCCGGCCACTCTATGGTACTTTCTTATAGCAATCTGAACAGACTAAGACAGTAGATTCATGCTTCTCCCTAATTTTGCCTCACCTAGCTCCCTATGAGCTGACACTGTAAACTCCTTAATTCTGCCAAGTCTTGACTGTCCATAGTAGCTCCATTTTGGGCTCAAGTCCTTATGCCCTCCTCCCTAGACTGAGTGAAAAGCAGGGGAAGCTCTCTCAATAAACAATCTTCAACATCTTCAGCACAAATAAATTTGGAGATTGAGGGAAATCTAGGTCATAATTATAATGGCTAATACTTTTAGAGCCCTTGCCATGTGTCTTACACAATAACTCTTTTAATATTCCCAATAACCTGATGGGACTCTTTTATTCCCACTTTACAGTTCAGAAAACTGAGGCTTAATAGTTAACAGAACCATTAGCTAACTTGTCCATCAACAGAGAGCTAGCAGATCTGACACAGGCAGGATTCAACACCAGGTCTGACTCCAGGGTCTGTGCCTGTCGCATCATTATAGTGCCTCTACAAAAAATATATAGGATAGGTAAGACCTCTTGTCCTTTAAGCCGCCATGCCTATTATCACACTCCCCACACTTTTGGGAGATCCTGTCGGGTTCTTGAAACTGCGTTTCAACCGTTCTGGATTCTCCATCTTGTTTTTTCTATTTCTGTTCCCATTTCTATCTTAGCCATGTCCTCTGATTCTGGCCATGTCTCCCCCTACACTATGATTCCCATTTCTCACCTGCCAATGCTTCTTTAAACCACCTTGAGTAAATATCCAGCTAGATATAATTCCATCTGGAATCACTTTGCTGCCCCTGGGTTGGCCTGAGGAACAAAACATTAATTTGGATCCTGTGGTCAGATCTACTACTAAAGTTCTTCAGCGTATCTGAAAGCCTGGCTTCCCAGGAACACCCACTCACTAACAAGGGGCGTTCGTAAACGTACAGCTTTTAGTAAACTTGGCAGCTTTAGCTCCTAACCAAACTCATAAGACATTGGCTACAGAAACTTTGATAAATTCCCCAAACAGCCTAGGAAAAAAATCCAACTGAAAAATAAAGCACCACTTTAAAATATCAGAGTCCAGAAACTCTTATGTTTATATTCCCCACCCCCGCAGTGATCATCTCTTGATTATTAAAGGAACAGCAAGAGTAAACAGCCTGTCTCTGGCTGTGCACATAGGTCAGTGAGCTGTATTCATAAATCAGTCTTTTCCACTTTTTTTGTGTGGGAATTGTAAGTTTCACAATAAATGGAGGTCGAGAGCTATCAGCATCCGTCTTTCTGACGGTGTCGCCATTTCCCTTCCTTTTCTCCCGTCTTTCCCGGGGATAAGGTGCTTTATATACATGCTGTCCACTTCCTTCAGCAGGGTTCTCACCGGCACGTGACTCTCAATTTACTGGGCCCATAAGCTTTCTTTCCGATATGCTATTTGTGGACGAAGAAAAAGGGTTCTACGGAAAGTAAGCTCACAGGGTGATCTCATCCATCATAAATTTCTAACTGGGCTGGGTTGTCATTCCCTAGGCCGATAACTGTTTAGTAAAAGATTTATTTTTGCCTGAAGCAAGCCCTGTCCAGTGTTGCTGCGCCTCTAGGTTAACACACCTTTGAAATAAACGGTTTTTCATATGTCTATCTTAGGCTTTTCTGAACACTATGCCACATTTACAGTGGAAAATAAAATTTCCTTATAGGAATAGAGAGAAGAAAAAAAAAGGTGCTACCTGAGTGGTAGCTGGGAGTAGTTAGTTATACATATCTGTTTGCCAACTTTTAACTTTGATTAGAAGGCTGAATAGGGGCAATGCTGTACTTATTTTGAAAATGTACCTGTTGAAATCAGTCCAAGTGCGAGGCCTCGGCGGCTGTCAAAATACTGGCACGTAATGGTCACTGTTGCAGTGTACAATAAGCCACATCCGAGACCTAAACAGAAGAAGACATTGCATAGATTAATTACATATATTACTTCAATGCAAAAAAATGGGGGCGGGGGGATAATTCCAATAGGGCATTCTGTCACCAAGTGGCTGAAACTCTTCCAAATATGAATTCCTAGATGCATTCAATGCTAGTCGTGCAGCTCCAATGGACACATTTATGTAGGCTGTTTCCACTCTGCACACCCAGAGGTCAGGGACAAGTTGAAAAAAATATTCCAATTTATACAGCATAAATGAATAATGCAAGTTTAAATTAAGATATTGTAGGGAGAGAAAATGGTTAAATCACATACCAAATAGCAAAGTGTAATCAAATGTGCCCATTTAATATCTCTGTCTCGCTTCCCAAGTTCTTGTCCTTCGCTCGCTGTTCTTTCTCCTCTAAGTCCTCTAAACAATTTTATAAAATCCCTTTCATCATCCCAACCTATTTTGCAAGAGCTTATAGCTTGCACACCTCAGTTTGCAAAACAAAGACCCTCGGGCATGTCCCTAGTTGTCATCAGATTAACACATCACAGTAAAATGTATACTTGTAAGTTTTTTTCTTTTAGAGCTGAAAATTATTATAAACAAAAAAGGGATTATGTCATAAATCTGACAAACACAGTAACTGAAAATAACCTCCCAAGGTGAGCTGATCATAAATTTCTTTTTAGGCAGGTCATGGTAAGTAGTTAAGCACCAGGCCTATAACTTTCTTAGTAAAAGGTTTATCTTTGCCTGAAGCTTTGTCCATCCTACTTGTGCATTTAGGTTAACACATCTTTGAAATGCCAGAGCAATTCTCTTTTCCAGACCCCTCAATGGTATAGCCACCCTCAAGGTAGCACACGATCTTGTTGCCTGAACACCATCTACTTACTGTAACTGTTAAAATGTTAACTATCCTCTACCCACCAATGTAAAGGGAGTATATATCCCTCCATTTTTTATCCAACCTGGGAGATTTTTCGAACTTGCTTTCTCCCATCTCCTTTACCTACCACCAATAGATTTTATGTAATCGCCTTAAATTCCCTCCTTTGATTCCAAATACATAAAAAGAACTGCAAAACTGTCATTCTTGGGAGCATTTTCTCAATCTCTTGAGATCTTACTTCTAGGCATGTTCTCCATTTGGCTCAGATAAACTCTTCCATCACTTTGGACATTCTCATAACA
>NW_006299714.1:2025563-2067339 GCF_000327345.1 Myotis davidii
TACCTTATTTAGAAGTAAAATGTCATGATGTCTTTTAGTTTAAAGTATCTTCACACACAAAAAAAGACAAAACAAATAAAATAAAAGATGAATAATTATTAAATGTAAGTGGCATATAGTTGTTTGTTATACTATTCTCTACTTTTCGGTAAATGTAAACTTCCCTTTCTTGATACTCAACATTCAATGTTTATCTCCTCCAAGGCTCTTGTTTGTTAGCTTAAACTTTTCATCCCTATTGAGTACCTACTGGCCTCAGTTTGTTTTTCATAAAAATTTCCTCTGGCTTCTAACCCATAACGTTTTGCTTTTCATCTGCAACATCACCTGTTCTTAAGAATCACTCTATAAACGACACATAAGCTACAGTCTAAAAACTGAATCTTAACCATGGCCCATTTGATAAGTTATTAAGATCATTTTCATTACTTTTAATTGCTACCTGTACTATAATTAGAAAAAATACTTGGACTTAACTAATATATCGCATAAACATTCTAGGAAATTAGCTCTTAAAATAACCCAGGACTCAGATGATCACCTTTGATTGCATAAAAAGTCTTCTTAAAAAATGAGATAGATTAAAACAATTACACTTAAATAAACCTTTTAAAATAAAGCATCCTTTCGTCTGAGTTCAGGGAAGAAATACTAACAACTAAAACAGGAGTTGGATTGGTTTATACAGTTGTTATTACTATATATAGAACACTTTAAGACATGATATAAGACTTGTTTCTGGACAATCAATTTTGTGAAATAAAATACTCTTCACTAAGGAAGAGGGATGAATTTAGTTTCCTGTGATTTGGTTGTTAGGGCTCTTACAAATGTTAGGCATTTAGACACACACACAAAAAGACAATTACTAAATGCCAGTCTAGAAAAGTTGAAATAACAACTTTTAAACTTGTAATTTTGGCTAAAAATAAATAAGTTTTTAAAAATTGTTGGAAGGCCATGGGTTTCAGATAAGATTATCTAGCTTTTTTAAAAATGTAGCATAAATTTGAAATGCCTTTTCTTTAAACTTTTCAAAAAGCAGAAGGTAGCATGAGGCCTCCCCACGTCTATATCAGGATGATCTTAAATCAGCAGTTATTAACGAGACATCTCCAGAGTCCCCAAGATCTTTCATGGAGCCCGTAAAGTCAAAACTCTTTTCATAATAATACTAAGATGCTCTCTGTTGTTGCTTTTTACATTGTGTTCACATTTATGCTGATGGTCAGTAAAACTGGAAGAGCCTTAGCACAAATCATAGTACTGGTGACAAATTTTACACCTTCTATGCTTCACCATCACATGCTCACAGTAAAAACAAACACAATTTAAAAAAAATGCTTAGTCTGAATTACAATTGTTGCAAGGAAAGCGCTTATGTAATCGTTTTACTAGTCAGCTAAAATAGCCACTTTTCTCATGTAACCTTGTTTGTATTTGAAAGAATGTATGACAAAGTAGTTTATTCAGACTTGGGTATTTTGGCAGATGTTTCCTGGAAAACAAATTAATAAGGGAAACAACTGACAGTCATTGTTACCAATGATAGAAATTTCAGCAAAAACAAGAATTTTGGAAATTTGTGTCTATCACCATGAATTTGACAACTTCCCAATACATACAGATTTTCTGATGAGCCTACTGATGATGCTAACAAAAATGATTTTTAAGATGTATAATGAAATGTGCCAACATTCTTAAATTCTCAAATAACTCAACAAACTGTTATTTTTCAAATAACCAATTCATGATGTTACAAAATCAGGTTTGAATGCAGAGATCAAAGTACAGACTAAACAAATGGACTTAATATAACAGGGCACAAAAGTCCACTGGTGTGGTATCAGATCCCAAATTGCAATTAACCTTCAGAAAATTGTCCCTTACTGAATGACAACGAAGAATATCTACAATTACCTGAAAAGGCTATTAAAATCTCCTCCATTTTCCAACTAGACCTTTGTGTGAGACCAGATTTCCTTCATACACTTCAATCAGAAAAACATATTGCAACAACTGAGTACAGAGCAGATAGGAGAATGCAGATGTCTTCTAGAAGCCAAACATTAAAAATATTTGTGAAAATGTAAAACAATGTTACTCTTCTCAATTTTGTTTTGTTATGAAAAAATAGAGTTGTTTTTCTTTCTTTTTAAAATATTTTTATTTCTTTCAGAGAGGAAGGGAGAGGAGAGAGAGATAGAAACATCAATGATGATGTTTACTATCCTTACTGAGGATGGAGCCAGCAACCCAGGCATGTGCCCTGACAGGGAATCAAAAGGAGACCTTCTGGTTCATAGGTCGATGCTCAACCACTGAGCCATAACAGCCAGGCAGAAATAGAGTTATTTTTCATAATAAGTATGTTAGTTATATTAACATGTAGTGGGTTTGTTATTACCTTGAAATGAATTACTAAACAAATATTTTTAAATTTTTCAGTTTTTAAGATAGTAAATCTTAACAGGATAAGTATCAATAAATATAATCTACATAATCAAAAGCTCCTTGGGTGTCCTAAAATAAAAAAGTACAAAAGGACCCAAGACTAAAAAGGTTGGAAGCCACTGCCTTAAAGCCCCTGGTCTACAATAATTTTTTTACTAGACTTCCAACAGTGGGGAAAAAATCTGAGCATAAACCTTCAGTATAAGCATAATAATTTAAAAACTAAATATCTGTATCACTAACAACTGAAAGCATAAACATTAGTAAAATATCATTGGTTCCTTTACTTAAATAGGTGGAAACTAAATATATTTACAGCTTCTAACATTTCCTTTTCACACCGAATGTTCCATTTCTCACACCTCGGGCTGAGACCGCAACTTCAGAGGCCCTTTCTTCCCTCATCTCTTTGCATCAACCCAGACATCAAGCTGTTTATGACAGTGGTCACTAACCTTTCGGACCTCATGGACCACCAGTGGTCCGTGGACCACCAGTTTATGACACCCACTGCTTAAATGATCACCACCCCCCTGCCTTTCTGCATTGCCACTGCCTCAGTTCACCTCATCTCTTTTGATCTGAGCTATAGCCTCTCAATCTCTGGTACTTTCCCCACCACTCTACCTTCTAAACTGCTATCATATAATGCTCATCACATCACTTTCCTACAATAAGGTCCAAGCAAAAGTCTTTATCACTGGCCTCTGTTACAACCATACTTTGACAGATTTGCAACTTCCCATTTGACTTGTGCATTCATTAAACAAACCTCCATGAGAAGACTGCACTCTATTTCATGCCTAGGAACATATGAACTCCTGGGATGTCCTCTCACCACTCATTTCCTTTCCAACCTGTGTCCACCTGACCATATCCTAGTGCCCTTCAAACACTCAACTCAAGCCCAGCCAGTGTGGCTCAGTGGTTGAGTGTAGACCTATGAACCAGGAGGTCACGGTTCCAGTCCTAGTCCAGACACATGCCTGGGTGTGGGCTTGATTCCCAGTGGGGTGTGTGCAGGAGGCAGCCAATCAATATATATTAAAAACTGTTAAAGTTGCCATAAAAAATTATGTCATAGAAATATATTTATTGAACGGAAAGAAGTCCATGACAAGTTTTCAAAATATATAAGCAGAATGAACACAACAATCATTTTTTTTATTTTATGTATGTATACATATATATAGTATTTATATGGGTATATAAATAAAAATATAAAAATATATGTATGTTTTTTAAATTGAAAGAAAATACTGTAATATTATGAAATCCTTCTTTAAAATTTTTTAAAATATATTTTTATTGATTTTAAAGAGAGAGGGGAAGGGAAAGGGAGAGAGAAAACCATCCATCGGCTACCTCCTGCATCCCCCTTACTGGGGATCAAGCCCACAACCCCCGCATGTGGCCAGAATGAGAATCGAACCAGTGACATGTTGGTGTATAGGAAGATGCCCAACCAACAGAGCTAGGGCTATAAAATGCTTCTTAATCAGAATACAGAAAGCAAACACCTCTAAGAACTAGCATAAGAATAAAATCATGAAAATGAAATTTTGGGTTATTTTGGAGGGACAAGCAATAAAAAATTTGAACTGGTGTACATATTTTTAAAAATGTCTATGAATTATTTTTAAATATCCTGTGATTACACATATTTTGTGTGTGAAACTGAACAGACATCTATCGAACCCCTGAATTTGTAATATAAAAATTTCTTCCTGCAGTATTATTTTTATAAAAATAAAATATTTTAGCCAAAACCGGTTTGGCTCAGTGGATAGAGCGTCGGCCTGCGGACTGAAGGGTCCCGGGTTCAATTCCGGTCAGGGGCATGTGCCTGGGTTGCGGGCACATCCCCAATAGGAGATGTGCAGGAGGCAGCTGATCGATGTTTCTCTCTCATTGATGTTTCTAACTCTCTGTCTCTCTCCCTTCCTCTCTGTAGAAAATCAATAAAATATATTTAAAAAAATAAAAATAAAAATTGAGACCTATTGAATACAAAAAAATTAAAAAAATGTTTTAGTAATAGTTCATTCTAATATGGTAATATTGAGAAGTGCTAAGGGTGGAGCCACACAATCCAGACTATTTGTGCGGGAGGGGAACCAATTTATTCAGATTTGCCCAGGACTTCCCCCATTTGACCACTAGAGGCCTCACATCCAAGGAAAGCCCCTAGTCCTGGACAAACTGAGACAGTTGGTCACTAAAGTGTAGGGACTTCTCTCTTAGTCATTTCGGAGAATTCATTTCAGTATATTCTGAAACAAGCATTTCAACACCCTCTTTAAATATCTGAGTCAATACGTCATATTCCTGTTCAGAGTTGGTTAGGACTGGCAATTGCAAATAGTATTACAGAAATATCTATTCCTGGAAATGAAATAATGAGAACGTAACTTAGGATGCTGAAAAAGATAAATAAGGTTAGAGCATCCAAGTGTAGGGCAGCTAAATGTAGGTTAAAGTACTTAAATGTCAGTACTCTTACGTTTTCAGCCTAAAACATCTGCATGGGAAGTTAAAAAGTCCAAGTAGTTGGCCTTTTTTTTTTTTTTTTTTTTGGCATGACTCTAAATTTTATATACTTAGCCCAAGTCTCCTGAACATGACATTGACTGGTTAAGAGCAAAGGTATAGATTCAAATCCCAACTCTATCATGTATTGGCTGTGTGACTTTGGGAATTTGAGAGTTTACTTAAACTTTCTTAGTTTCTTTATCTTTAAAACAATCTCACAAAAATAACTGTAAGGCTTAAGAGACATAAAAAATGCAAAAGATTTAATACCTGGAACATAATAAGTACTAAAAATAGCTATTATACTGGTACATTTTTTTCACTTTTACCTGAGTATAATGGCATTATGTGGATATAGCCTGAGACTAATTAGAAGATCAAAATTCCTTATTATAATTGAATATCCATGAGAAACAAAAGACTATCTTTCATGATCTAACCATTAAAAACAAAAAAAACAGCTTATAAAACTAATTGCTAAAGGAAATATATAGAGAATGACCTTTATCTCAATAGCTAGAACTAGAGTAAGAGAATCAGATTTTCTATGAATGTGGTTCCCCCCGCCCCAAGCTATGTTTTCTACGAATGTGGTTTTCCCCTCCCCTATGCAGATGTTACCAAGAAAATGAAGAAAAAGAAAATTAAATTTTCCAAAAATCAAGAAGAGAATATTAAGAAGACAGTAATCAGGTAACTAAATAACAATATCTTATGGAGAAAGAGAATAAAAGAAATTGACTTGAAGTTGTACTTTTCAGAAAAGCAAAGAGAAATTATTGGGAAGGCACTTGAGCAATTCATTGAGGTCATATTTTCTGCACCCCCTCATCCCATCCCATCCACAGTCTCCCGCTACCCTTTTTCTTGTGATTTAGGAAAGTTACTAAGAAAACAGGAGCCTGAATTACCAGGTTTGGCAGCATGGTTTATAGCCAATTAAAAGACTGGCAAGCTGCCATTTATTTTAGCTACACAAAAACCGAACAAGATAACATCATATGTTCAAGATGTTATTTTTTAAAATATCGATTAAATGGTAAAACAGAATTATGTCAATTAACACTCTTCAGCATTCTTTTGGTCTTTTATAGGATGATTAAACATGATACTATATTACTTTATTTTTCCTATATTCTTTAACCTGTTAGATAAATATTTCTGATTCCATAGAGCTTCTTTAGTAGGAAAAAATTGCTGCTGTGCTCTTGAACTAGGAGATCAGAAAGAAATTCAAGGAGAAGGGCACAAATGTGTATTAAATACCTCTGTGTGCTTCTCTATACACATTCTCCCATGAGCAGACACAATATCTCTGTACTCATATTAGTCCCATTTTATAAAAAATAAAAATAGAAGCCAGAGAGATTAAATAATTTTCCAAAGTCACAAAACTAATAATAATGGTTATACTAGCTACTATTTATTGCATTATCTCATCAATCTGTAAAACCCTATAGGTTGGATGCTATTATTATGCTCACTTTTAAAAATGAGAGAACAAGATAAGTAACTTGTCTGGAGTCACACAGCTGGCAAGTGGATCTAATACAGTAAACCCACATGGTCTGACCCCAGAGCCTTCCTGTTAATGCTTGCTCCTTCCCTATGCCAGTCTGTCTATCTTAAGAGCCCATTTCATTCATTCCTGATGAATGAAAATGCTTAGAATACAATTCTACACAGAGCTGGCACTCCATGAATATTATCATTAGACTGCATCTTGCCTGTGTTTTTCTAAGGAACTCATAATACAGAAAGGAGAATGAGTTTAGACTGGGTAATAATTTCCTGTCACTGCCTTTTCAATTGGATACTCTACTTCAAATGGTGACAGAATGGATGTGTCACTAGTCATTATTATCTCATTTGTGTATCTCACAAATATTCTCTGAGCCCTATATTGTGAGCCTAGTGATGAAATAAAACCATAAACAAGACAACCATGGAATAACTGTTAATAATCTGCTAGCAAGGAGTAGCTCACAGGGCCCCAATAATTACCAAAGTGGGTGGTTTTTTTAAATTATAAATTGAAATCCAACTCAAATCTTTTGCTTGGCCTCATGGAGTCCCCACAAGACCTATAGGAAGTAGGTTGCTAAGCCTGCCTCCTCCGGTGAGGGGACAGTCACTTGTGGAAATAAAGGTGCTTGCTCAAGCTCACAGAACCTACATCTCCTGGCCCGAAGCCCAAGGGTCTCTCCATGAGCTGACCACTTCCTCCTAGTTGCATGATTTCAAATCATGCATCTATCACCATATCAGAGTCATACATATTCCCCAGACCTGAGCCCGTTTTGACCCAGAATCCATCAACTAGAGGAGAGGCTGGTTATGCCGGGAGGTAGGACATTGTAACAAACACAATGACAAGCAGATAACCATACCCTGACTCTTTACCCACAGAGAACCACGGCAGCATTTAGGTGATCACACACTGGGATATGTGGGATATGTTTTGAGCATTATTGGACTCTGGGTACAAGCTGACATTGTTAATTAGGAACCTGAGGTATTTACATGGTCTCTCTTTAGAGTGGGGTCACATGGGGGAAGCAGATAATGTGTAGGATCATGGCCCAGGTCTGGCTCACAGTAGGCCCTCTGAGTCCGTGGATCCATCCAACAGTCATTTCCCCAGTTGCTGCTTTTTAATGGCGCAGGCATACATGTTAGTTAGTACAACCCCCTACATACTGTTTCTTGGCCAGTGGAGTAAGAGTTACCACAGTGGGGAAAGCCAAGTGGACGCTCTGTGACCCCACCAGCACCACCAGCAGCCGCCACAAGAGTAAATCAAGACCAATATCTAATGAATTGAAGACCATGTGTTCATAGGGGAGGGGGACCAGGGTAGCTATTGAAAGGTTCCAGTAACATGAACCAAATCAATTTCACAATCTGGTAAAGCTCCCTCCGTTG
Source organism: Myotis davidii (assembly GCF_000327345.1). Lineage (NCBI taxonomy): Eukaryota > Metazoa > Chordata > Mammalia > Chiroptera > Vespertilionidae > Myotis > Myotis davidii. Next base: position 2,033,475 of record NW_006299714.1, read on the forward strand.
CTACAGAAATTTTAAATTTAATCATGGGAGTTAGTTAATTTTGTCTTTTTCTTTCTACTAGTATATATCCTTAGATACTCTTCCAACACAATCAAACATATATAAATCTTTGGCAATGTCAGCTAATTTTTTTCTTTTAAAAAAATCATTTGTATCTATAGGTAATGCAAATGTGTCACTTTTCGTTAGTTTTTAGGTCAGTGAAAACTTTGGATATGTGCTCATAAAGGCTTTCTCTAGAAACCATGAGTAGGAGCAAAACCCTGTGAAATTTTAAATGATTAGTCCAGAGTTTAGGGAAGATACCCAAATCATACCACTGGTTCAATTTAATGATTCAATTTCCTATGCAAAAAGAACAATCCAAAAATAAATTTTGTCTTAGAAGAAATAATTTGTCCTGTGTTCTGAAAGGAATAATCCCATCATGAATAAACATAGATATCTACAGTTTTATTTTTATTATTTCAGACAAGAATGCAAAATGATTACCCAATATATCTATAGCTACAGGTTCAAAACTGCCTTAAGTTTTATAGAGATAAAATATCAAACATTTACTATGTGTTCTCAAAGAACTAACAAGTGACCTTCTTATTTAGATTAATATCTGAGTAGTATTAGGGCACAAGGTTAAATTTAAAATAAACTTTGGGTTCTAAAAGCACTAAAAACAATTACAAAAATGTAAAAGAGTCAGGATGTGGTGTCAGACTGAGTGGACCCTACCCCACGTGTTCTTGCTTTAGTTGGTCATTTCACTTTACACTTCACCTTCCTTTTTTATAAAACAGTTCTTGGGAAGTTTAAATGAGATCAGATACCTCACTTAGTGCAGACCTTGGCACACAGTAAGTACTCAGTGAATGCTAGCTGCTATTTTTCCTATTATTTATTACTAGAGGCCCGGTGCATGAAATTCATGCACTTGGGGGGGGGGGACCCTCAGCCCAGCCTGCACCCTCTCACAGTTGGGGAGCCCTTGGGCAATGTCCAACTGCCAGGGAGGCGGGAGAGGCTCCCTTCACCTCCCCTGTTCTCGCCAGCCATGAGCCCGGTTTCTGGCTGAGCGGCGCTCCCCCTGGGGGTGTGCACTGACCACCAGGGGGAAGCTCCTGCATTGAGCGTCTGCCCCCTGGTGGTAGTGTGCATCATAGAGACAGGTCATTCAGCCATTCGGTCAATTTGCATATTAGCCTTTTATTATATAGGATTGGGGAAACAGTCTCAAGTAAAAGAGAGAAATATTGCCGAAACCGGTTTGGCTCAGTGGATAGAGCGTCGGCCTGCGGACTGAAAGGTCCCGGGTTCGATTCTGGTCAAGGGCATGTACCTGGGTTGCGGGCACATCCCCGGTGGGAGATGTGCAGGAGGCAGCTGATCGATGTTTCTCTCTCATCGATGTTTCTAGCTCTCTATCTCTCTCCCTTCCTCTCTGTAATAAATCAATAAAATATATTTTAAAAAAAAGAGAGAGAAATATTGGTAAGTCAACAAATTAGGCTTTTTCAGACACTAAGAAAAAATTTAAAAAGCGGGAGTCTTTTTCAAATTCCCTACAAGCAGCTCCTACAAATATTGAGTCTGATGATGTTAAACATTGAATACAATAGCAGAGCACATCACCAAAGCATCCCCCATCCCCCAAAGAACTCTCAAGCCCCCAGCGCTCCTGTAATCAAGGTCACCATCAATCATCCCCACCACTCCGCGTTCTTCCATCATACCTTATCTTAAAAACAAATTATGTGCTTTACAATCTGCTCTTTACTTCTCTTCTGACTTTGTGATCAGGGTCGTGGTGATAGATGGTGTAACACGGCAGGATGTTTAGAACACAGCCCTGCTTAACCGACCAATATGAAAGGGACCACTCCCTAGGCCAGTGAGAAATGACAGATGTGAGTCACATACATGTCTCCTATTGCCCCCTCTCTTTATTCCTTTTTGTGTGCTTTAGCGACAAGCACGGAAATGAAATGCCTTCCTGCCCCTTGAAAGAAACCATAAGGTGCACTGTTAAAACACATTTGTCATTTCGAATATTTCGATTCGCTGATGGACATTTTACCAAGGCAACAATTTTTGGTGAACTGGCCACTGATAGTAAATTATTACTGAACATTTTCGCCTCCTATATCAACTAAATAATGAAGCGGACATTGGTAAAGTGATGATGAGCTCTTGGAGCTTAGGAAAGCTACAGTGGTTCGGTTTCTTACCTACAACAATGCCATAGGAAAAAAACAGAAAGTAGATGTTAGGGGCAAACCCGCTCAGCATTAGGCCTCCGGCCACCATGAAGCCACTGAAGATCGCCACAGGTCTTGCTCCAAACGATGAGACACAGAGGCTGCAGACAGGGCCTAAAAAAAGAAATGAAACCTTCACTTACGTCACAGTCATCTCCTTTTCACAACCATATTATCCATCCCACCCTAAGTGTAAAATGATTCTTTGCATCATAAAATAACAGCACTAAAATAATAATAAGCATCTCCAGTGTGCATACAATGTGCTGGACACTGCGTATTTCACATAAACAACCTCCTTTCATTTTCATCTTACTGCAACCCTGGGAGGTAGATAATATTGTTACCCTCATTTCTGTTGATAAGGAAATCGACGTGTCAGGATGGGGGGCAGCGCGGAACATGGTGGGCGTTGGTGATGTAGTGCTGGCAGTGGGCAGCAGTGGAGATGCTGCCGCCCCGATGGGCCCGACGAGAGTGGGACAGTGGCAGGATGTTGGAGCAGGTGAGTGGGAGGCACCAGGCCAAGGTGGGTGAGAGCGGGGGCCCAATCGGCCCACTGATCGCCCGCAGATGGCCAACAGTGGCAGCGGTGGGGTTCGGGCCGCCGCCCGGCTCCCAGGTGCTGAGGCGGCGCCAGGCCAAGGCAAGTGCCAGGAGGGGTTCCAGGCGGGGCTGCAGAGCTGCGAGGCTGGGGGCATGAGCTGGGGCCCAATCTCCGCAGGCCACCCCAAGGGACCCCACCTGTGTATGAATTTGTGCACTGGGCCTCTAGTTAGAAATAAAAGGATATTAAGTTATTTAGCCCAATAGTCTCATTTATATGGAAGGATGTAAATGTGCTCATTTCATGGTGTGTTCAGCTTATGAAAATTTCACTGGGCTATACTCTCATGATAGATACACTTTTCTGTATGTATTTTTTATTTCAATAAAAAGAAGTCTTAAGAAATGTTAAAAGGAGAAATGGTGAAATCTACCCACAGTCTCATTGTTAGTAAATGATAGAGCCAGAATCCAAAGACCCCAAGACCAGCATTCTTGCCAATTACAGTAGTCACCCTTATCCATGGTTTCCCTTTCCCTGGTTTTGGTTACCCTCAGTCAACTGTGGTTTGCAAACATTAAAAGGAAAATTCCAGAAATAAACAATTCATAATTTTAAGTTGCGTGCCATTCTGAGCAACATATAATGAAATCTCTCGCCATCCGCTTTGTCCCGTCCAGGAGCTGAATTAATCTTTTGTCCAGCGTATCCACACTGTATATGCTATCCATCCGTTAGTCACTCAGTAACCCTCTTGGTTATCAGATTGACTGTCTCAGTATCACAGTACTTGTTTTCAAATAACCCTTATTTTCCTAATAATGGCCCCAAAGCCATTCACATAAAGAATATTGTGATAATCGCTCTATTTTAGTATTAGTTACTGTTATCTTTTACTGTGCCTAATTTATAAATTAAACTTTATCTTAAGTATGGATGTACAAAATAACAAGCATGGCTATAGGGCTGGATACTTATTCACAGTTTCGGGCACCCAGTGGAATACTAGTATATCCACTGAAGATAAGGGAGAGCTGCTGTACCAGAGAAGGGCTTAAGTGCATATTTAATTTAAGACGAGGTTATGACCACTGAGATAGCACTTAGCTCTCAATACCTGTGACTCTTTCACTTTCCTCCCTGATCATGAGCTGACCCCTGCCATTTCAGGTCCTCTCCAGTGTGAGCCAGAACAGAATACACTGAAATATTTATATGATACACAGAGGGGAATATTCTGTGCCCATGTTTTAAAAGAAAAAATTCATTTGAAATATCAAACTTTCCTAATAGTTGAGCTGTTTGTATACCTAATGAGAAATACTTAGATACTTCATGATTTTAAGATTCAAATCTCATAAATGGTTGTCTGACACCATAAGGGCATGCATGGCCTTTCTCTGTTGTTTAACAAATTGCATTTACATTGAGAGTCAGTGTTTACAAATGTAATAAGCACGATGGAATTGAAACACAGATATTATTACTGGCATAATTAAAAAGTTCCCTGTTTCATCCTCAAAGTAGGACTTCAAATCTATGTTCCTTAATGCATGTTATTAACTCCACAAGGAAATCCAGAGTCTGGGAAGCTGGGGTTGGGGATGAAGGTGTAATTTTCAACCAAACCCTCTGTTTTATAAAATACATACTTTATTATCAATTATGTAATAAATTCTTAAATCACTTTTGCCTAATACATGAATCTTTGAAAAAATTAAGCTTAAGGAAAAAATGATTAGAAATTCTTTGACACATGAAAATGGCAATTTGAAAACTGCTTTAAAAAAAATTTCTATTTCCACACTGCCACCTGCTGCTTACTTAGAGAAAAGCTGACATCTTTTCAAAAATTTATTTTTATTTAAGTGTAGTTGGTATACAATCTTATATTGGTTATATTAGTTTCAGATGTATAATACAGTAATTTAACATTTTTAAACCTTAAAATATGATCACTCCACTAATTCTGGTAATCATCTGTCACCATGTACACTTATTACAATATTGTTGTCTATATTCCCCTTCCCCTTTCACCTCTCCCTCAACCTCTCCCTTCTAGTAACCATCCCTTTGGTCTCTGTTTCTATGAATATCTTTTTGTTTTGTTTGTTTGTTTTCAGATTCCACATGTGAGTGAAACCATACGGTATTTGTCTTTCTCTGTCTGACTTATTTTACTTAGCACAATACCCTGTAGGTCCATCCATGTTGTCACAAATGGCAAGATATCATTCTTTTCCATTGGACTCCTGGGTTGCTTTCATATCTTGGCTATTGTAAACAACACTGCAATGAGCATAGGGGTACATATATCTTTTCAAATGATTGTGTTCATTTTATTTTGATAAATACCAGGAAGTGGAATTTCTGAGTCACAGTTTTTGAAGAATCTCCATACTGTTTTCCAGAAGGGCTACACCAGTTTGCAGTCCCACCAACAGTACACAAGGATTCTTTTTTCTCCACATCCTCACCAAGATGTTATTTGTTGACTTTTTTATAATAGCCATTCTGACTAGTGTGGGATGGCATCTCATTGTGGTTTTGATTAGCATTTCCCTAATGGTTAGTAATGTTGAGCATCTTTTCATATGTCTGGTGGCCATCTGTATGTCTTCTTTAGAGAAATGTTTTCTTCATGTCCTCTGCCCATTTTTCAATCAGATTAATTTTTTGTTATTGAGTTGTATGAGTTTCTTATATATTTTGGGTATCAACTCCTTATCAGATATATTTAATTTGTTAATATATTCTCCCAGTCAGTAAGGTTGCCTTTTTGTGTTGCTGAAGGTTTCCTTTGATGTGTATTAGCTCTTTAGTTTGATGTAGTCACGTTTATTTGTTTGTTTGTTCCATTGCTCAAGAGACATGTCCAAAAAGGTATTACTCAGAGTGATGTTAGATAGTTTACTTCCTATTTTCTTCTAGGAGTTTTATGGTTTCAAGCTTTACATTTAAGTCTTTAACCCATTTTGAGTTTATTTTTGTATATGTTGTTGGGGAGTGGTCCAGTTTTCTTTTTTTTTTGCATGTACCTGTCCAGGTTTTCCAATACCACTTGTTGAAGAGTCTATCATTACTCCAGTGCATATTTTTACCTCCTTTGTCATAGATTAGTTGACCATATAAGCAAGAGTTTATTTCCAGGCTCTCTCTTCTGCTCCATTGACCTGTGTGTCTGTTTTCATGCCAGTACCATCCTGTTTTGATTATTGCAACTTTGTAGTACAGTTTGAGATCAGGGAAGGTGATACCTCCAACTTTGCTCCTCTTTCTCAGGATTGCTTTGGCTATTTGGGGTCTTTTGTGGTCCCATTTATTCTAATTCTTAAAAGAATGCCATTAGTATTTTGATAGGAATTCCTTTTAATCTGTAAACTGCTTTGGGTAATATGGTCATTTTGACCATATTAATTCTTCCAATCCATGAGCATGGTATATTCTTCCATTAATTTGTGTCCTTTTCAATTTCTTTCATCAATGTCTTACAGTTTCAGAGTAGAAGTTTTTTCACCTCCTTGGTTAAGTTTATTCCTGGGTATTTTATGCTTTTTGATGCAGTAGTAAATGGGATTGTTTTCTTCATTCATCCTTCTAATTGTTTGTTATTAATGTACAGCAATTCGACAGGAAAACCTGACATCTTTTCTCTGATCCAGGACTTAGATCAAAAGACAAAATAAACACACATAAGAATCTAATGTCATTGGCAATAAGCACCAAAAGAAAGGTCCAGATCATGTGTTTTGGGTTTACAGAAAAGGGAGATCACTAGGGGCCAAGGAACTAAGTCTTAAACTGAGCCATGAAGTCTGGTTATGTGATTTTCCAATATGTAATTATTATTATTAGATAGTTTCAGGAAAGAAATTATTCCCTTTGGGACATAAATTCACTTCCATGCCTTTCTCTCTTCCAGAAAGTTTCAGAGCCCCAAAATTGGTCAGATGGCCAGGCCTGCTTCACTGAAGCCATATGTAGGCCCATGGTGTGAGAGGCACTTAGACAGACATGAGCAGAGCAAGGATGATGGGCCAGGTACAGAAGGTCACCAGGATGAAAAGCCTCAGGTGCCTAGCAAAGGACAACTGTAGGGTGGGACCTTGCCCTAGGGTGACCTTCCCTCCCCTAGCATATGGCTCCTCATGCTGTTTGGACCCCTGACCTTTCCTCACTAGAGATAACATTCGGCCTCAGTTGTATTTCAGCTCCAGGACCAGAAAAGCAGCAAAACTAGACAAGCGACCCCATGCTGCCCTCAGGACCAGCTGCATTGAATAGTGACACCCCAACCCTGGCACCTACCAATCAATCAGTGGAGACACCAACCCTGAAAGGACACACCTGGAAAGCTGATAAATATCCTATTAAGATCTTTCCCTGAGACCTGCCCTAAAATCTCCACCCATAAAACTCTTAGAACTGAGTACCCAGAGGGTTCTCCCGCCTGGGGGCACACTCCCACCCTTCCCTCTCCCCTCCCTCCCCTTAGGGGTGTTACCACTACCTTCCTCACTCCCAAGCTCCAAGGGCCCTCCTTGGCCTCTATAACTTGTTTCCTCAGCCCATTTCTCCTATGAATTACTTCTTCTACCTCTGTGATTTCTAAGTAAATGTTCTCTTATAGTTTGAGTCTTGGCGCTGAATTCTTTCCTAGCCAGAACTCAAGTACTGAAGTTGCTGAACCCAGGTCTGGTCTGACCCTACCAGTCTAACACCCAGTGCCATTCTAGCTGCCTACAACAATGGTACAATGATAAAGAAAAGAGAGCAGTAACCAGGTTGTGACTGCAGTGGAACAAAGATTTCCTAGCTGAGTAGACTGGGCCCACAAGAGTCCTACCTTCCTCCTATAAAGCAGGGGACCCAACAAAAGAGCACTCCTCCCTCCTGCTGAGACCAGGAATTTTATTTTATTTAAAAAAATATTTTTTTATTGATTTCAGAGAGGAAGGGAGAGAGAAACATCAAAGATAAGCGAGAATCACTGATTGGAGCCCGAAAGCCAGGCATGAGTCCTGACCGGGACTCGAACCGTGACCTCCTGAGAGCAAGAATTTTAAATTCATCCTCTCTCTGAGGAAGAGAAAGGCATGAAGGAGCCACACCCACTCAAATCCTTGATTCTATGTACAGTGTTGAGTGTTTTGTTTGTTGGTTAGTTTGACAGTATTATGCAGAAATGGAGGAGAGCTTAACTAAACCCTGCCATTCTTCTCACCAATCCTGGAACTACCTAATACTCTGTGAACTGGCCACGGTAACAGAATCTTTGTAGGAGGCAGAATTTCAGTCCTGCTTGAAAGAGGTAACAGTGCCTGGGAGTAAAATCTACATACATGATCACACCCAGCTCTGCCAGCCAGCACTCACATTCAGCAGGCCTGTGGGCCATAATGACTCACTTAACAGAGGTGGGGAACCATTTTTCTGCCAATGGCCATTCGTACATTTACAACATCATCTGCTTAATATAAATCACTTAACAAAAATTTATGTTGCCATGAAAAAAAAGCTCCTAGATTTATTGAATTTCAAGTCCCACCTGTGGTTGCCTTGGCAGGGCCAGACCAAATGACTTCTCAGGCCTTACACGGCCCACAGGCGGATGTTTCCATCCCTGCACTAGATTAATTTAAGGATAGATTTATTGACTCAGCAGTTTGAGGGACTTTGTAGAAACAAAAGATCTCCCTGCTGTTTCAGCAACTCTATTGTCTAAAACATGGTCCCACCCTTCTTGAACTAGTTCAGTTACCTTTCATTCCTTCTGTATCATTCAGGTTTTAGCCAGAGAAACAGAACCAGAAGAAGACATGTAGGTTGGGGCAACAATAGGTTTACAGTTGTTCTTACGGAAAATAATATAATAATTAATAAATCATAAGAATAAACTGTGTTCCATGTACTCACAACTATAAACCAACCCTATATATTAAGAGGTTTATCACCAGGAATTGGCTTATGCAATTGTAGGATCTGGCTAGGCAAGGAAGGGCGGGTGAGAACTTGGCACAGGCTGAACTACAGCCCAAGGGCAGAACTTCTTAATATGGAAAAGCTCATCTCTTCTCCTAAGGCCTTTCCACAGATTGAATCAGTCCACCAGGTTATCTGGGATAATCATCCTTTCTTAAAAGTCAACTGATTATGGAGTTTGAGCATACCTACAAAATACCTTCACAGCAACACCTATATTAGTGTTTGAATAACTGGGGAATGTGGCCTAGCCAAATTGACAATGACCATCACACCTCCCAACCGTCACAATCTCTCCTTCTCCAGACAAATTTACTCAACCAAAGTGCATCATCTGCAGTGCAGACTCCACACTTGTGCATATGAGGACTTTGCATGGCCCGCCCTCTTCCTGACCATCCACCTTATACAGCCCATCCTCCTGTGTGGCCCACCTATCTTAAAAAACTCCAAAGATTGTCTGGTTCCTGCTATTCTCCTTGATATTTGGGATGTCTCAAATTATCAGTAACCTTTTCTTTTTCCTGTCTCTTCCTTGAGACTACTAATCCCTTCTAGCACAGAGGAGAGGAGACTGTGGGGGAGTATAATGATGGTGAGCTGGTTATCAATGTACAACTCAGAGAGGTAGGCTCTTTGGTACTCATCTTTATGCATCCTGAGGATAATCTGCACAAACAAATCAGGTCAGAGGAAGAAGTATTTTCTCCTCAACTACTCAAGTTTCAAAGAGAAGGAATTAAGATTATGAAGACTGTAAAGTTAAGAATTGCATTTTTTTTCATAGCTCTAATATGCTACTCAACCACTGTCCAAATCTAGGTTTGTCAGAGACAAGTGGTGGTCCGTTAAATTTCAGATGCTTAGACACAATCTTGACAAAGTTCTAGCTCTCCCTCCTGCTGACCCCTCTACAAATGTCTTTGTCTTTCACCCTGAAGGGACCCTTTCTTTTACAGATTCTTTGGGACTGCTTAGGAAAATAATTTTATTGTGGGTAACTCTGGTTCCCTACTAAGCAATATTTATTGAGCACTTACCATACAAGCACATAAGGTAGGTACTTTTATTACCACCAATTTAAAGATGAAGAAATAGGCTTAGCAGGTTAGAAAACTGGGACTCAGGTGCCACTTTCCCTTAGAGAATGGGTTTCAAATTGGCTAGGTCACTCAACCTGGAGGACAATAATGCCCATCTCAGTGCGTTGTTTTTAGGATCAAGTAAGTGAAAGAGGCTGAACTGAGCCAGGCACACAGGGCACTTAGCGAACTTAAGGGACAAGTACATGAAGAATAGAATTTCTATGCTGCTGGGCAATTGTACTTACTCTGTTGCCTTGCTCAACTGTAAAGTTCCAGAGGTCACATCACAGAACTAATCAAAGATGACGCCTACCCTGCCTTCTCTGGACAAAACTGAGGAAAGAAAATAACACATTTTTCTCACATATGATATGACCTGCCTATATCAGAATCATCTGGGGAACTAGTTAAAAGAAGACTCCTGGGCCCACCACCCTCTCCACACCACTCACAGATGGGTAGGAAATTGGCTTTTTGGACAAACTCCAGTAATGCATACATATTCCTGAACTTAAGAGCAACGGTAGCCTGGTTGTTGTGGCTCAGTGATTAAGTGTCGACCTCTGAACCAGGAGGTCACCTGTTTGATTCCCAGTCAGGGCCTATGACTGGGTTGCTGGCTCAATCCCCAGTGGGAGGCATGCAGGAGGCAGCCAATCAATGATTCTCTCTCATCATCGATCATTCTATCATTCTTTCCCTCTCTCTTCCTCTCTGAAATCAATTAAAAAATTTTTTTAAAAAAAGCAACTTTTTATAAGCCCACCTTTTATAAAAAAGATGTATGTGTATGTGTGTGTGTGCATGCACATATGTATAGATTATCTTTTATCAAAAAGAATGCAAAGATGCCCATTTACTTGTGTTTTTCACCAAAACCCCACAAAAAAAAAAAACAGAACCATTGAACATAATTTATTTTTCATGATTTATGTGGTAGAAGCAGTGCCACATCCAAGCTGAAACATACAATAGTTCCCTTTATAAATAAGTCTAAGCAAATCATACATCCAGAAATTCTAAATAGAGAGGCTTAAAAGTAGCTCCCAACTGAAAATCACGTTGGGGGCTTTTAAAAATTCACATATCTGGGCCCCGGTGTAGACTGACTGACTTAGAATGCCTAATGCTCAAATCCAGGTGATTATATGCTGAAATTTTTCTATAGGTGATTCTAACAATCCCCCTGGTTAAGAACCACTGACAACCATTTGAATCACCAACATGAGATACTTTTCCCATTTCCAAGATATTGATCTGTTTGTTTCTCTGTAGAACAAAGTTCTTAAAAAAGTAAATGGTTAATGTGGTGCACATACTTGTAGACCCCTCTTGCTAATTCTATATTACCATAGTTTTCAGGATTTGTCCTTTAATTTATGCTATGAAGAGCCAAGGGAAGCCAACATCACATATGTTCAGTGGACAACAATTAAGTGCACACATACACATACAACACACACACACACACACACACACACACACACACACACACACACACCCTTAAGGGGTAGCTCTTCAGCCATCATTCTTTCCACCATTTCCTCATTGTCTAATCCTTTGGTCTCCTTATTCTATGCTCATCTTCAAAAGCTGTAATTACCTGCTCCAAGTACCTCCTCTCCTAGTTAATGACATGAAAGTTAAGTGACTTGCACAAGATCTCTCAGCTAAATAGTGGTAGAACCAGGACTTGAAGTAGTCTCTGACTTAAGACCAACATCCCACCCCCCTCTGAACTTCGGTGGGATACTCTATATCTCCAGCCTCAAGCAGCGCTGGCTTCATGGGCTTGCGACCTATGCAAGTACACAGGGCTTAGCTCTTAGCAAGGCCACACAATGATTTGCTGTTCTATTGTTTTCTTAATTTTTTTAACAAGATCCCTGCATTTTCATTTTGCACTGGGGCCTGCAAATTATGCAGCCAACCTTGCCTACAAGTAACAGGAGCTGCTCCTGGCCCTTGCGACAGAGTTAACTTAGAAAAAGGATAGAGTGCAGTTTCATTTTCAGAGTCTCAGCCTCAGCTCGGATCAGCAAGGTAGCTACATTTCTGTTTCACTTAATATCTGCTAATAAAAATGGTGACTAACTGGAGAACATTAAAAAATTCTCTCCCCTTCACATTAGATCATTTTCTCAAAATTAATACGTATATTAAGATATAAATGATCATCCACTTGTACTTTGCAGTTTTACAAACAATTCACATTTTGAAAAACCCTTTCAGACAAGATCAGGCATGTTCAGGGTGGTAAAAACCCTTTCAAACAAATCTTGGGCAAACTTTTACTGTTTATCTTGAGCTCAAAATGACAGTATAATTTTCATTTGTTTGGTTATGTTTAATGATCTTATGCGACATGGCCAGATGATCCAACATTGTTTTTCAGGTCTTGTTTTTGTTTTTTTAAGTTGGATGTATTTATTTTTTTACTTTATTTTTAATTATTAAATGACATGCAATATTATATTAGTATGAAGTACACAACATAGTGATTCAACATTTTATACCTTACAAAGTGATCATCACAGTAAGTCTAATAACCATCAAGTCTAATAACCAGTCACTCACTGTACATAGTCATTAGGAGCAAGTCTTAGTTTTAATTTAACAACAATTGGAAGTAACTGTTTTTGTTTCATTTTGTTTTGTTTTAAGAAGTCCCCTTTATGATTTAGGAAAGACAACATTTTAAAAAAAGAAATGGCTAATGCATTTTATTTCCATTCCAAATTATTTTAGAGCTGAGAAACACCTTACAAATCTTTATATTAAATGTCCTTATTTTCCCTGTAAGAATAGAAATTGTGATTTGCTCAACAAATCACATCAAGTTCACAGCACACAGGAAGATACCGCGGGGCTAACGATCCAATCTATGTCACCAGTTTAGCACACCTGTAAGTTTGCCAACAAGTTAGAGTGATAATCACTAAATATTACCGCAAAGTTTAAACTATTATACCAGAAATTGAAGTGCCATATGATTTTAAGTCTTAAAATGAATATAAAAACCCCTCTGCTATTTTCTCTGTAAAGATTATAGGAATCACTATTATATCAGATATAAATGTTTATCAAGAATATTACTTTTGGAGACATTATATGAAGGTCACACAAAATATATCACACATATCTTATTAAAAAGACACTATATTAAAATCCTTAATAGCATCACCATTGTGAGATGGGACTGCCCTTTGCCATGTAAAATTTTTCTTATAAAGGTGATACAAATATAGAACATGTGATTTGATCACAGTGTATCTGAATTAGAGGCATAATTATGAAACATGTAATAGGACTACCAGCATTCAGGGGACATGCCTGAATCACTGCCCTCATTTCCCTGTATCATTCTTACTCATGGAAGTGTGTCTCTCACAAGACCGTGAGCCTCTTAAGGACAGAATGATGTGTTTGCTCTTCATCTTTTCATATTCAGCATCTAGCACACTGTCTAGCACACAGTAGCCAATAAATGAATAAAGACATGAATGAATGAATATCTTATGGAATTTCTGTGTTTTCACACAAGCTTATTACAGGTTAAGAGTGGTTATATCATCTCAATGAAGGCAAGAAAAACATGTTATACTTTAAAAACAAACAGCCTACTATGTCTTGCACAGTGTTAATGATGCAGCAAATGTAATTAAATGTAATTAAATGACTAATGAGTCAGGAGAAGCATACATTTACCCACTTACTTGCAAGCAAGCCGACTCCACTTGCGAGGGATCCAACCCAGGCTGTTTTTCCTTTCCCTTCACCAAAGGCATCCAGCCATTCTAAGTACAAGACTCCAACCGCTATCGGGGACCCATAGCACAGAAACTGAGTGAAGAAGGAGACAAGCACGATCACCCAGCCCCATCCGCCATCAGGTGACTTCTTCATTTCCATTGTCAGGTGAGATCAGGAGGTGCGCCTCTGTGGGTCTGAAACAAAAACAGAAAAGAAAAGCATATTTAGCGTGAGGTGGGGCATAGTATTTTGGATTAAAAATATCTTCTAAACTGAAACATAGAAGACGTTTTCAAAAAATACACGTGGAAAAGCATAAAATATCACTGGCATATAAAGTGAACCTGAAATGTTTTAATTTATGATTTAAATAATACATACATGTGGCTCCAGTTTTTTTTTTTAATTATAAAAAGGCATAGAGTTAAAAGTCTCCTTCCCAATTTTATCTCCATTCACCACATTTCCAGCCTCACCCAGCCACTGAAATAACTGATTTGGGTTGACTGTTACACTTTGGGTTCTCAGGATGCAGATTCTTAGCAAGAATAGGTTTATTTGGATAGATCCATTGATCTATCTATTCACTCACCATTACCACATTCATTTAATTACCAAGTCTTTAAAAAAAGTATTTTAAATATATTTTAAGTTCTAGTGGGGCTAAGTTCCTCCTCTCTCTCTCTCCATCATTGCATAGCTTTTCAGTATTTCCTTGGCTCTTCTTGTTTATTTACTTTTTTATATAAATTTCTGAATCTGACTCTAAAAATATCTGATGATGTTTTCATGAGAACTAAAGTTAATTTACACATCGATTTAAGGAAAATTAATAATACTTTGTATGATGTTGAGTCTAGCTAAGAACATGGTGTTAATTTCCATTTGTTCAAGTCTACTTTTGTGTTCTAAGTGTTTAAAGTTTTCCCCAACATTTATTTTTATTTTAGATATTTTATCCTTTTTACTAACATTATAATTGGGGTTATTTCTTTGATTTATCTGTTGATGTCTATATGGTAATTTTGAATCTTACTACCTTACTAAATTCTCTTGCCTGCATTTTAGATGATTTTTTATGTATATACAACACTTAATAAAATATAGTTATATAATCATCTATAAACCTATAGTTTTACCTCCTTATTTTGAACTTTTATACTCCTGATTTCCTTCTTTTGTCTTTGTATTGAACGGGACACTCAAAATAATGTTAAATAATAAGAGTATATATCTTTGTCTAGTTTCTAACTTTAGTGGAAATGCCTTCAAATGTCAAGGTGCTGCCACTGAGGCTAAGATAGGTTTATTTCACAAGTTATATGAACATTCTTTTTTTTTCTATTTTTGAGTGTTATAAAGAATGCTTATTATGTTTTATCAACTGCATTTCCAGTACCCAAGGAGATGATTATGATTTTTTCCTTATAACTTTTAATGTAATAATGTCTGTATTTTCTACTATTAAGCTATCCTTGAATTATTGGATTAAATCTTCCTTGTTTAATGCACTATTTTGATTATATCAATCTACTTAGGGGAATTTTTAAATTCAGAAGTAAGAATTATCTATTTTTATTTTTAATTTTTACTAAGTTTTGGTATAATGATAATTTTTTAAAAATTTGAAAATGTTTCTTCTTTTTCCAAGTTCTGAAATAATATATGTGGCAATGCATTTGGAAGTCCAAAGCCTGACCTCCCTGCTCCCACTTAATCTACACCTCCTTGTGTCTCTTCACCATGCCAGGTTTATAGTCAAGGTCAACAGAGTCTTCTTTGCTCAAAGATTTTGCCAAGCCATTGCCCTGGCTGTGGTTTCATCAGATAATAGAGAAAGGCATTAGGAATATCAATCATCCATTCATTCACATCCTTAATTAGATGGTGAGACATTTGGCTACCTTAAAAGAGTCATAGTTACACCCATCAATTTACCTAAGCTTCAGTAAATACTTTCACTTTGACATTTAGAGCACTAGGCAAAAATCATGTCCCCACCTGCCATAGGCTTTTGCATAAACAACTTGACTATTTAGTTACTGAATCTTCAATATTTTAATATTTCAATATCTAATAACTAAGAACTGAAAGATGTTACAATTTGTGCACAAAACGGTAGCATCTAAAATCCAGTCTCTCGGACCACACAATGGTGTTAGCAGACAGAATACTCCAAATATTAATATCCTTTGAAGTAATCATATATGCCCCTTCATCAGAAGTTTACTCCCTCCAGTACTTGCTTTATTATAAAAGTAAACAATATAATTCTGGTGTTCTCCTGAATTTAGTACTTTGCAATTTTTGTTCAGAATCCCTTTTAAAGAAAAGAGTCTTAATTCCCTAAACTAGATAATGTATGACAGCAATAACCAAACATCTAATGAAACTAAAACGTTGCGGGAAAAAAAGTGCATTTGAGGTTCTCCTTCATTTAAATCTTCAAATTATGGAACATTAGGAAAAGTACACATTCACATAGGCCAAAAAAGACAACAATAGAATCATGAAAAAGCCAATATTTTCTGGAGGAGGGAGAGTGAAAGGGTGAGGAGGAATATCTTTCCTCCCAGTTTTAGCACCTACCTAGACAGAAATGCCTCTATCCACCCAATACCTTTTCCATGCCTTGCCTTGCCTTACCTTACCTTGCATTGCCTGGGCTGACATTTCAACACATAGGACAAGAAGTGAGAGAAATTCTTCTCACAGGAAATAGTCTAGAGAGCAAACCTTTAAAATACAAAGCTCTCATGTGTACCAGCTCTGACTAGAAAGACAAGTTTTTATAAAGTGTTGGCTAACGGCTTCTGACATTTGTTTCTTAGTTTGAGATACATGTAGTATCAATAGAGCATGGTGAAAAATACCATTTTGTGATTTATTGTTTGCTGTCAGGGTAATACCTTTCTCCTGTAGTTTTCTCTATTCCTTAGATATCTATCACTTGCTACTTCTCTGATATTCTGTATTCTGTAAGGAGATTTTACAAACAGACTAGTTTTCATTTCCTCCCTTTTGTAATGGTGCCCTTTTTCCTTTGGGGGATTTGGGTCTTCCTTATGCTAAATAGTTGGTGGGACTATTCATCAAGGTTCCTCGATCTTGCCGAAACCGGTTTGGCTCAGTGGATAGAGTGTCGGCCTGCGGACTGAAAGGTCCCAGGTTCGATTCCGGTCAAGGGCATGTACCTTGGTTGCAGGCACATTCCCAGTGAGGAGTGTGCAGGAGGCAGCTGGTCGATGTTTCTCTCTCATTGATGTTTCTAACTCTCTATCTCTCTCCTTTCCTCTCTGTAAAAACTCAATAAAATATATTTTTTTTTAAAAAAAAAGGTTCCTTGATCTTGACCTGTAGAGTGGTACCTGACTCAAGCAAGGCCAGTAGGATTTCTCTCCTAGGACCCTGAATCTTGAATGAAAGGCTATAAATAATGAAAGAAAACTATTTAGAGTTTATTGATCCCAATAGTAGTGTATTGAAGAGGCCTTCTGTCAGTTCCTTACCTTGACTCCCTAGGGATACCCAAGCCTAGTTTCTCCAGTCTTCCATTTCATTCTACGAGCTAACTCAGTAAATTATTTTGTTGATGTAGCTGGTGTTCATCTCTTTTATGTGCAACAGAATAAATAAATTGTGAGTATGCAGTACTTTCAAGTTGATAATTTTACCCACCCATACCCCACTTGGTCCCAAAAAGTTAACTTGGGCCAAAAGTTAAACTTTTGAGTAGAGTCCTATGACCACAAAGTATGGAAAATATAGACATGTCATACTTTCATATTTTTGTACTGAAAAATTCATCTTATTAGCTCCCCTTCTTTATACCTTATGATCCAATGTGATAAAATCATCTTTCTGACATTCTTTTAAATAAAAACTCTAAGTTAACAAAATTTCTATAATACTTACAGAAATGCATTATAAAAGCAAAGTTTATTCAAAAGGTGTTTTGATCACTTATTTAAATTATATTGCACTAGATACCAAGGGAAATCAGAGATATGACATGTCTGGTCCTTGCCCTCAAGGAGACTACAACCCAGTTAGAAAGGGATGATATGTGCATAAGAGAGTATGAAATTGAGTGTTAAAGAGGTGGATTAATATTAAATGTTTAGGAATCAGATGGAAATGGAAGTAATTAAGACTGGAGCTGGAGTGGAGGCCTCATAGAGTAGGTCAATTGTAAAGAACAATGGAGAGACTCATGAAAGGGTGGCTTTGGCAAATGGGACAACAAGAACCCGGGTGTGGAATCAGGATAGGCCTGACAGGTTTGGTGGGAAATGAAGAGGGTAGGTTCTCCAGGGCTCCCAGCGGAAAACAGAAACAAGAAGATGGCATGCTCAATTGAAACTTAAGAAGAAGAAAGTGTCTCAAGAAGCCTGTGTTTATAACTCCCAAATAGAATTCGCAGTTATATAATAAAGCCTAACATTAATAATTCATTTATATTATCTAAGTGGTGGATTTTCTCCTAAACAAAAATAACAAGATAGGTAAGTACCAGAAGGTATTGTTTTATTTAGACTAGTGTTCCATGAGTACGTTCAAAATTTGGAGCCCTTATTCATATAACTGGATGAAAATATGCTTCTAAGAAACACACAATGGCCATAGTATATTCTAGTACACTCTGAGAATGTGGACTCTTTTAACCAGAGTGTTAACAAACCTGGACTCTGCATGACAAAGACATCTTATAAAACTCAAAACTAGAAACTATTTTGAGAGAGCATTGTAATTTTGGGGCAATTTAACCACACTATAGGGTTTGATGGGATATCACAAAATGTTAACTTAAAATTTAAGTGTATTTCTTATCCTTAACTTAATAATTAAATATATTCCACATATTATAAACCTCCATTGGAGAAAAAAGGAGAGCATAAAATAAAAATAACCATAATAAGAAAGTATTAGTCAATAACATTTGATTATGGCTAGTATAAAAGATAGCATAGCTCTTAAAGCTAGAATTTGTTGTTAAAGGAAAAGGAGAATTAGGTGACTCATCTTCCTTCAGTTACATTTATGCCCCTCTTACTATATGGAAGGCTCTATGCCAGGATGTGGAGAGCTGAAACCCTCGTATGTGGCTGGTGGGGATGAATTGGTTGCTTGAGCGGTGGGAATGGGGAATGACTTCAAAGGGCACAGAGTTTCTTTTTGGGGTAATAAACATGTTTTAAAATTATGTTTAAATGTTTTAAAAGTAGATTGTGGTACAGTTTACGTAACTCTTGAATAAAATCCACCGAACTGTACACATTAAATGGGTGAATTTTATGGTATGTGAATTATAGCTCAACAAAGCTGTTAAAATGAAACATTCAAAAGCTACTGAAAATTATAGTTTGGTTCTGACTCCAATATAGGTAACAAGTTTCATAAACTAAAAGACATACTTGTTCTGCCAGAAGCACTTCCTATATTGGCACTGCTCTCTCCCTACTATAACCTTTGCCCCTCCAAACATCCAGCGTTTGTTTCCGCCACTGTGGTTTGGGTAACTAACAATTAAAGAGTCTTAGAAGTCTTGATTTATAAATGTTTCAGTAACTAGTTGCTGTAGATCTCTGGTGTGAGTAACTAGCAACTACTCATTAGAAAGTGGCTTTTAAGTTACCAGGAATACCTATGGTTATTAAAGTAATTGCTAACATTTACATTGATAAAAAATTCTTTGGAAGTTCATATAAAAAGCATTCTTGGGGTATTCAAAGAAACATGAAGGCAAGGAATTCTTTGGGAATTCTAATAAAATATAGGTAAACAAATATACTAAATATATACTGAAGCTCAGAATTCAAATATAAATTACTTAAATCTCCTTTGATGAAGACAAGTGTAAGAGAGGTAGTTAAGATGTTAAGGTGCAGGTATGTCTACACATCATAAAAGGAGAATCTAAGCAATGAAAACAAAACAAAATTTCAGAGTTTCTAATGTAAACATCAGTGACCTTTGGCTGCTTTATGTACACATAGAAGAAGGATGTAAAGAAAACTTTATGAAGTCAGTTAACAATATTTTCAATTGCTTTATAGCTTCCCTTTACTCCTTAGTTTTACCATAATGCTGGGGAAGAGAGGAAGAGGGAAGTGTTTCTAGTATCTGGTTCTAGAACAGTAGGTGCTGGTTAAGAGATATTTATACATAACATTCAGAAAGGGGTTATTAAAGAATGATTACTGTTGGTGAAATAAAGGCAAGATAGAACCACCAACTGAAAATAAATCAGACCAGTACCTACTGAGTAATGGTTAAAATCTTGAGCTTTGATATTAGATGTATATCTGGGTTCCAATCCAGCCTATACTACTGACCATGTGTTTTTGAGTCAAATTACTTAATGCCCCTGAGCCTCAGTATTCTCATCTATAAAATGGGATATCAGTGAATTTGAAGTGCCTACCACACAGTAAAAAAAATGTTAATAAATGTTAGCAATTACTTTAATAACCATAAGGTATTCCTGGTAACTTAAAAGTCACTTTCTAAGGAGTAGTTGCTAATTACTCACACCAGAGATCTACAGCAACTAGTTATTAAACATTCATAAATCTAGAGCTTCCAAGCTTTAGTCTTTAGTTATCTCTTAATCCTTAGAACATTTAAACCAAGATCTGAATATTGGCACATTACAATTTGGAATGATTCAAAAGAGGTATGTACTACTAGGATTTGTTTTCCTTTCAAGTTTCAGGCTTAAGGCCTAAGCATTTTCAATGTGTTAGGATTCTCAGAATTTGCATATTTAAGAAGTCGCCTTGTGATTCTGACACACGCCATCCACAGATGCACTCTGAAAAACACTGTCCAACCACAGTGGTTCTCACCCTGACTACACGGAATCACCTGGGTGATTTAAATATGCCCGATGCCAGGCCACACCAGCAGACTGAGAATGGCTGCCCTATATGATAGAAGAACAACTTCTGACCAAATGTCAACTCTTCTGTCCCAATGGAGGAAGGGAAGAAGATAAAAGGGGGGTTCAATCATGGAAAGGGGACCTGGAGCAAGTGGAAACTCTTCTGCTCTGAGCCGATCCACTCCAAGGCAGCAGCCAGCACTTGGCTATTCTTTTAGCTCTCCCCTGTCATCTATGCTGTCAAGGACAAAGCTTATCTACCCCCAAAGATCTCTACACATCTAGGGTTCAAATAGAAACAAAAGCAAAAATTCTTATAGGAGTGATGACCATGGCAAACGTTATTTTCTATGAAATGTTTGGGAAAACGCAGACGGGGATCGTTGTGTGTGATATGAAATTTAAAAGATGATTGCATCCATTTGTCTGTAGATTTGCAAAAGTGTTTTTTTTATGAAAACAGAAATGGTGTAAGAAAGTATCAAACAACTAAAAAACCAACCTCTAACATGCTAACACACCTAAAGGAATTATGAGTTGATAGAAAAGTAAGCATCTGTCTCTAAAAAATCAAACTTATGCAAAACAAGAGCAGAATACTATATTTTTCTGTGTATAAGATGCCCCCATGTGTAAGACACCCCCCACTTTTTCAACCCAAAATTAAGAAATCAATATTTTGCTGGTTTTCCTCTTAATGCCTTCTTCTTTTTTGGCATCTTAAGGAGTTGTTCTTCCTGTTTTCTCCACTGTCTGATCATACTCTCAGCGGGAGGAGGTCCAAATTGTCTCTCTTCAGCTCTATTGCCATGCTCTTTTGCATAACTGATTAGATTCCATTTGAATTTTGCAGAGTAAGGCAATCAATTACCCGTACTTATCTTTTTATCTTTTGACATCTTTATGGGCTCAGAAAGCTCAGGTTCCTATTGCATCTGTGCACTCTCCACCTCCACTTCCAATTACAGCATCAGCTGACGTCAGTAACAATAAGGCTCGTGATTGGAGGAAGCCTGTTTGACAAGGTATGGGCAGCTACACACAGGCTCAGCTCCCTCCTCACTGGCGTCCACGTATAAGATGCCCCTCTATTTTCAGTCTAACAATTTTAGAAAAAAACGGTGTCTTATACATGGAAAAATACGGTAATTGGACCTTCTCAGGAGAGCATGACTTATTTTTCCAAGTAAGTACTCTGGAGCTCAGATGGAGAACAAAGGACTGGAGAGATGCCTGCTCCCTCTTTGCTTGTGGCATTTGGCACTATTTCCACTGGTGGTGGCAATGCTATTAACCCCACACTTACTTTCATGTGGCCAATCCCCCAAATCTCTAGCTGGTCTGGCTACAGAATGAGCTCAGTTTCTTCCTGTGGCTCCAAGGAGAGCAAGGACACACCATTGCCAGCACAAAGAGAGAAAAGTCTTTTCCTGCCTCTTCCCCATTGTCCCAAATGGCCAAGCCTGGGCACACTGCCTGTGGAGAATCACTCAACCACCCACAATGCCATCCTGCTGCTTTGCAGCAACCCAGGAAAAGATTCAGGGAGAAGCAGCTCCAAGAATCTCCAGGCAGCCAGTGCCAAAATGGTCACCCCACCTCTCTGGCTGGGTCCAAGCCACAGGCCCTGGACAGCCTCTCAGTCCCAGTAGAGCAGTCATGGTAAAACTCTGAGAACATTCTAATGACGATGATAATGTTGATGGTGATGATGATGGTGATTATAATAAAGCTGTCAACATGATGATGGATTCACCTACTAACTTGTTCAAATTGGCAAAACAACCTCTCAGTTTAGGGAGGATTAATGGGAGGGGGAAGCTGGGATCTTTTGGTAATAGTATTATGTGGTCCCAAAGAATAGTTAGAACAATTTCCACTTTTTTGTTATGTCAATAGCTTTAGTTTCATACAAGTACAAACAGAGATATATTTATTTCTATAAATATGTGAAGACATATATTCTAGAACATTTAGCATAAGGAATAGGAACATGGACTAGATAACCTGAGTGCACATCCAAGCTCTGGTACTGGCCAAGAAGGTGACCTTCATCGAGTCACTTATATACCACTGTGCCTCACTTTCTTCATCTATGAACTGGGGAGAATGATAGTAACTTACCTCATCAGATGGCTGTGATGAGTAAATATTCGTTTATGGAAAGCACTTAGCATAGTGCCTAACATACAGAAATCTCATTATTCTGTATCCTTTGAAACATAATTAATTGCTATAGAAATTTATTTTTTATTTTGACAGAGGAAGTATTATCCTTATAAATACAGCTGACCAGAATATCCATAATGCCCACACTTCTCTGCCACAATAGTTTGTGCGTACGTACACACACACGCACACTCACACACACACCATTTTTACCAAATTTCTCCCTCAGGAAAAAATAAAAAGATATGTGTGTGTGTGTGTGTGTGTGTATATATATTTTTTTTCAGCATCCTGGATAATTTCCTGACAGTAAGAACAAGTCAGCAAGTGGGGAAAGACCACAATGACAAAGACAGTGTGCTCTTAGGTCACCAATAGCCAAGAGAAGAAAAACAAAGAGGCACTGAAGTCCAAATAAGGTTAGCTTTCATTGCCTTGCTTTCATTTTCTCCTTTTATTTCCTTCCTTCCTTTCAGCTCAACTCAGGAAGCCACTCGCTGACTAACACCCCTTTCCCAGATGCTGCTCTGCAGTTATAGGGGTACTTTTTGGTAGAATAGAAGTGAGAATTAATCATCAAAGTTGACAAGGGCTACAAGAGACTCTTAAGCTCTTCTTTTCTAAACTAGTTCTTAAGAAAAGGTGGTAAGTCTGTGTGCAGCAAAAAAGCAAACAAAGGATCCCATTTTAAGGTTGTATCTCCACCTGAGTATGTTTCTAATCACCAAAGGATACATTAAGACCTGCAAGGGATTTCAAACCTGGCTGCACAGTACAATCACCCTGGGAGCTTAAAAATGACCGATGCCTGGGTCAACCCTAGACCACTGAAAACAGGACCTCGGGGGTGAGGCCAGGTTGTTAAAGGGCTTGAGGTGATTTCAATGTGTTGGGCCATTGGGCAAAAGGACTGAAGTACAGCACTATAGACCATCTTAACTCATTGCGCATCCTAGTCTACAAGCATAGAATGAAAGGCTTGACTGCTTTTAGTTATTTAAATGGATCTTTTCATTCATGTCAATCATGACTATGAAAAATATTTCAAGTGTCCTTAAATCTCAATAATGCTACTATTGTTTCTTAGGAATTACCTAAACAATGGGATTAAGAACATTTTCTAAGGATTAAATGTACTATGACTGAGTCACATCTTGAAATAACTTTTAATTATCATTTTCTATTAACATTTTCTATGTATCAGACACAGTACCAAAAACTTTCAAATGGTATCTTTTTAAAATACATAAAACTCTACCAGATAAACATTACTACTCCTCATTATACCCCAATGTCCACAGGCTTTTTGATAGGTTCTACTTAAGCCTCTTTCCCCTTAATCTTAGGAGTTATCGCCTAATGCAGGTTCCTAAATGATACCTATGGCTGCATCCTTTTACTTTGGAAAGTTGGCTGTAAACTTCTTTTCACAAATACTCCTCGATTTTAAAACTTTTTAAATGGATATTCTTTAATATGACTGAACTTGCTGACATCATTCAGGGACTCAGACTGAACAAACTGATACCTAAATAATAATAATGTTACTTTGACCACTCCTTTGCGCATAATACACAGAATATTATGGTCTTTAAATTTATTTTTGCCTTTATTATTTAAAAAAATTTATTTAGTTAGTTTTAGAGAAAGAGGAAGGGAATTGGAGAGATAGGAACATGGATGAGCAAGATTAAATGCAAATGAACTAAGAACCTAAACTAAGAGGCAGATTGTCAAAGTAGACAAAAGACAAGGCCTGACTATATCCCATTTACAAGAACATATTTTATAAACACTGATAACTTCAAGTGTAAAGATGGAAGTATATATAATCAATCAGCTGCCCCTGCTGGGGATTGAGCCTGATACCCCGGCATGTGCCCTGACTGAGATCAAACCCAGGACGTCTTGGTTCATGCTCAACCACAGATCAACACCAGCCGGGTTCACCTTTATTCTTAAAAGTCCTTTCCAAAGATATTTCTATTCATTTCATAAAAGTCTTTTAGTGTTCTTGCATGCAAAAAACACTAAACATTACCAGTCAAGGCAACATATATTAAGAGCCAGTATTAATTACTGCTTCTTCTGTTTCCACTATGTGCTGTTTATACCCTTCCCTTTTTATTTTGTTTTGGCGTGCATCCTAATTAGTCATTTATTTGTCTTTCTCCTTTTTTCCTCACTACACTGAAAATACTCTGGGCTCAGGGCACATCTTATATTCTTTCCATATCTATGCATGTAGTAGGCTCTCAATCAATGTTTTTTAAATTTAATAGAAAAGAGCATTAAGCTTGGCCAGCATGGCTCAGTGGTTGAGTGTCAACCTATGAACCAGGAGGTCATAGTTTGATTCCAGGTCAGGGCACATACCAGGTTGTGGGCTCAATTCCTAGGTGTAGGACATGCAGGAGACAGGTCAATGATTCTCTCTCATCATTGATGTTTCTCTATTTCTCTCTCTCCCTTCCTCTCTGAAATCAATAGAAATGTTTTTTAAAAGAAAGAAAGAAAAGAGCATTAAGCTATAGTTTGGGAAGCAATGCACAATGGTGGTCTACAGCACTTTTGTTCAAACTATGCAATGTGTCATGGGTCTTGAAATAAATCAGGTATTGTGAGCAGCATTTTTAAAAATTGGAATTTAAGCCAAAACCAGTTTGGCTCAGTGGATAGAGTGTCGACCTGCGGACTGAAAGGTCCCAGGTTCGATTCCGGTCAAGGGCATGTAACCTGGGTTGCGGGCACATCCCCAGTGGGAGATGTGCAGGAGGCAGCTGATCGATGTTTCTCTCTCATCGATGTTTCTAACTCTCTCTATCTCTCTCCCTTCCTCTCTGTAAAAAATCAATAAAATATATTTTTTTAAAAATTGGAATTTAAAACAGAATGATGAGATGAGAATAGAAAATATAAGAGCACCTCCTGCACAGTGATAAGGTATTACTACTTTGCGAAACTTTGCTTCTGTGTTTACATGCGCCCATGCATGTGTGCAGGATCAGGCTATCAAGTACATCTTACTGTGGTCACAGTCGAAACACCAAAAGCCTCCGGTCTAGAACAAGAATCCTGGAATCATTTCTCCTGGAGTCCTACTGAGGCCCTGCCATTAGCCGTGTGACTAAGCAAATTAACAACCTTCTCAGTTTCCTCATTTATGAAATGGGAATAGTAAGTTGCTTGACATATCCAGAATTCCTCCTCCTGAATTTCACCTGGAAAACTACCACCATACTTCCAATTGCCCAAGCAGAAAGCCCACTCCTCATCCCCTCCCTGCTTCACCTCCCCAGTGTCCCTATCAACCAGAAACAGGGTCTTGCAGGCACAGAGCCCTGTGATCAGACTCTTCCTCTCCATCGTCTCTGCCAATCCTACACTGTCACAGCCACCTGTGATGGGTCCCTCTGCTTACCCTCGCTGCCTGCTGCAGCTCATTGGCCAGGCCATCTCTCCAGACTGTGCTTCTGATCGTCTCAAATTCTGCTTCCAACTATCTTCCCATAGTTCCTCACTACAAACAGTTTATTCATTATCAGGGCACAAGTTTTTGTTTAATTTACTCTAAGCACACAAGAAATCAAAGATGGAACTTATAGCCCTCCATCAATGAATAATGTTACTCAAAAATTATAGATTAAAATGAAAATATTGGTTTTACATATCCTTTGCTTTGTCTATGTGATATTAGGTATTTTAGGCCCTTAAATACCCAACTAGTTTGCTGGTTATTTTGGTTTTCCTCTGAAGATTTGCAATGATCCAGCCCCAACCACACTTCTCCAGAATGTCCTACAAACCTGTGATCCCCAAGCCACTGTCACAGTCCAGCTCCTAAGCCATGCTTTTTCCCTTTACTATGCCTCTGATGCTTCAGTCCCCACCAGCTGCTAGAGGGGCTGTAGTACCTTTCTTTACTTGCCTACTGACAAACACCGGTTTTTCTGGGAAGCGGGGGAGGGTGGATGGAAAGAGATCAACCAAAGAACTTGTATGCATATGTGCATAACATATGGACACAGACAATAGAGTGGTGAAGAGGGGCGGGGCTAGAAGGGATCAGTGGAGGGGAAAGCAGACATATGTAATACTTTCAACAATAAAGATTTGATATTTTAAAAATCAATTAATATTTTTTAAAAAGACAGTCTAAATGTCTCCTCCTACTTGATGCGACCCTAACTCTCCAACAGTTAGTCATTCCTCCTCTAAGTTCTCATACTAATTTGGGCAATCTTGCTAGTATAACATTTATTACAATTGGAAAAAGACTACAGAACTAAGCAACCTGAATGGGAAGTATATTTTAATTGGCATTTTGAGGCCTCGCAACTTATAAGGTGATTCAAAATTTTTTTTTCCTCCAAAATACAAATTCTAAATGAACCAAAGCAAATTCCAAGTTGCCTCAGAAACTCAAGTTGAAGAAATTTCTAAACGTTCTTCTGATGTCTCATTATCTGCACCTTCTGCTCCTTTGCTGCCTACCTGTCCTCCCCTTTACTCTTCACTCCCTGAACTCCTGCTTTATAACGATGAATCTGAGGCTCCATTAGAACCCCCTGCTCTCTCCTTTTAAAGTTGAGCCATTGGACTTGACTGGCCTGAGTCGACACTCCTTACTTTTTCTACCCCATGGACTAAAGCTGAGCTTCATACCATTACTAAAGATGTTCCGAATCTCAAAAAAGACACCTTGAGTTTACTAGAGAATTTCTGCTTATTATCCAGATATATGAGGTAGTTTTCTCTGACTCCTATCAGCCTATCCAGTGGTCAGCAAACTGCAGCTCGGCAAACTGCGGCTCGCAAGCCACATGCGGCTCTTTGGCCCCTTGAGTGTGGTTCTTCCACAAAATACCGACTTCTGCGCATGGGCCAAGAAGTTTCGATCGCACTGTACATGCGTGCCCACACATGGTATTTTGTGGAAGAGCCACACTCAAGGGGCCAAAGAGCCACATGTGGCTCGCGAGCCACAGTTTGCCAACCACGGGTATCCATATGCTCATAGGGGAATGAATGCCAGAAAATGATGAAACAAGGTGAGATAGCAAAACTCTTTGTGAGAGATTTTTCCCATTAAAAACAAGAAACCATGAACAAAGCCTCAAAGCTGGCTAAACAGCTTCATGAAAAGATATCCAAGATTTTTCCTCAAGTTATTGATTGTAAGAAATTTTTTAAAAGTGTTAAAAACCCCAGTGAAACCATTTTTATTACTATAATAGATTTGAAAACACTTTTAAACAGTAATCCAGCATAGATGAAGTCAATGATGACACCTTGATGCTTTTTAATTCAGCCTCTGTTGAGGGTCTACAGGACGAACTTGAACAACTGGTAAAAAAGATTACACCTTAACTGGGCCACCATGTAAACCCATGATTTAGTAAACTACCCTGAGCAGCAATCCCAAGCTACCCAAAAAGATACCCAAAAGAAACCCACATAGGCCCTAACTCTAAATGCTCAAATTTAGGCAACTTCAAGGATGAGCCTATAATTAAATTAATGGCAAATACGTCTTTCAGAGTCCCCAAGGCAAACTACCATTCAAAGGGGTTTGTAATTATTGTAAAAAGTCTGGACATTGGAAAAAAAGATTGCTTAACGCTGAAAAAAAAAAAAAAACAACTACAAGGCTAATAAATACAACAAATAAAAGTCTACAAAATTTGTGAATCCTCTTTAAAGGCTCCAACTTAAGTTTTGTCAGCAATAACGTTACCCAGAGGATCAAAAGAAGATTTTTACCATGCTCCTAATTCTTTAGGAGAAATTGACCTAACTATTGGGAATGAGGTAACCAAGTCCCTGGTAGAAACCAGAGCTGCCTTATCAATTCTGAACCCCACCAGACTCTCCATTCTCCTTTCTCAGAGTACAGAAGCCACACAAATGGTGGATGTTTCCAATCAATCCATGACTATCTCCAAATCCCTTCCAATTCCTCTCAAATTGAACCTGTGCAGGAAATCCACTAATGTCTTTTGGTTCCTTCTGCCCTTATTCATGTCTTAGGATGAGATGACTTTCTTAAAACTCAAAAAGCCCATATTTTCTCCTTTCAAAAGGAGGAAATATTCTTACATCTTGAGCTTCTAACTAATGACTCTCAAAAAAACTCATCCATAGACTTACCCATAGCTATTCTAGGTTTTTCCTGTCACTTTAACGGAATCAAATCCTCTTTTAGATTCCATTCCAATAAACATTGGTCAAAAGATGTCACCGACATTGGCTACATTCATTCTGTATCACAAACAAGGCCTCATTATTTCTTTCATGATCCCTTTTAATACTCCTATCCTCCCTGTTAAATGTCACTTTAGTTAATATCTAAGAGTCCTAAATCATGTTAATACCCCAGCACCCAGCCATGCATAACCTTCACACCTTACTCTGTCATACCACCGGAAAATAAATTCTTGTCAGTTATAAATCTTTGTCGTGCTTTCTTTAGCATCCCTGCTGATCCTGAAATTAAATCCTCACTCACTTTCACACGGAAAGAGCAACATTATACTTGCACAGTAATGCCTCAGAACCACACTGAAAGTCCGACTTCCTTTTCCCAAATTTTAAAGGCAGATATTGCCAGTATAAAATGTCCTTACCAGTCCACCCACTTACAACATTCGGATGACCTCCTCCTCTGCTCACCCTCTGAGGAAACATCGATGAAGATGCCCTCCATCTCCTTTGAGAGGTGAGCTCTTGCAACAGGATTGTCGACTTGTTTTGGACCAAAGATAAAAACAGCTCTTATATTTTAGAACTCTTAGTGGTTATCCAATTATCTAAATCTTAAGTAATCATAAATATCCCTGGACATTCCACCGCAAATATAGAAGAAAGCAGAAGTAATAATTTGGCTGACGTTGCTGCTAAGTTAGAGGCATTAAAACAATCTCGGCACACAGTGGAAACATCCATCCTACCAACGGATGGATGTTTAAACAATTAGGGTTTTAAAAAGATAACATCATGGAAGCACATAATTTGACTGTTCCACAAAGTTTTTTTAAAAATGGTTAAAACAAGGCTGCAAATTTGGCCCTAAAAGAACATTATGGGTAGCTCGGAACTACCAACCACTTCTCCCTGACTGCATACAACATCATATATTACAATATGTGCATGATTTAACTCACTAAAACACTGACCAAAAGTGGTTTTATGAGAAAAACATTACTATTGGGGGTCATCTCATCTTCAAAAAGAGCTTCCCAAGTATACCCCAAATGCCCAATCTGCCCATAGTACAACCTGGGAAAAACCATACCTCGATAGGTTTCCCCCCTGCCTTTAGGGTCCTCTGAAGTCTTGCAAATGGACTTCACTTACTTGTCTCCTTCTCAAGGTTACAAATCTGTGTTAGAAATTATTTGTATGTGTTTTCAATGGGTAGAAGCATTCCCATGCCACAGAGCCACAGCATCAGCAGTGAGTAAAATATTAGAGAACGTCCCTACTTGGGGAATCACCTCAGAACTCCCTGGTGACTAAGGAACTCATTTCACAGGACAAATTATACAAACGGTAAGATCTAGCTGATTTTACAAATTGTGCTTATCATCCTCAGCCCTCTGGTCTTGTAATAAAAACTTCATTGGCAAAACTTGTAGCCTTTCAATCTGCCTTGGCCTAAGGCTCTTCCTTTGGTATTGCTCAACCTAAGATGTAGTTCCTTTGACAAACATAGACAGTCTCCTTGGCAAACACAGACTGCCTCCTTTTCAAATTATTACATGCAGAACCATGAGATGTGATCAAGAAATATGACTTTGCACTGCTGAAAGGAGACCTCCTGATTTACTCTAAAGAACTTACAAGGGCCTTTGAGACTAACTCACAGCTCATAAAGCAATCTTTCCATAGTGTGCTCCTGGGAGAGAAAGATCGACAGCATCATGTCGCCAGTTTGGAAATGATGTCTATTGAGAATGCCATCTCCATAAAGATGCTTGTCAGCTACAAAGGAAAGAGCCATATAATGTGTTACTACTAACCCCTGTGCTGCTAAACTTAAGGGTATTGACTCTTTGATTAATGTTTCTCATTTAAAAAGGACACCCAAATCTGACTGGTTACTAGAGGTCTTAAACTGAAAATCTCTAAACAACCCAAGTCCACCACTAGATTTCTCATTCTAGGATTGAAACAGATGCACCTGATGCAGATGGCTCTCCCAAGACTCTCGACCAGGTCAGTCATACATGATTCCACCCAGCAACCCTTATACTTGATTTTCTATTTGACTATCTTTGTCTCACTTACTGATTATATTCTTCCTTTTCCTAGCTCTTTAGTCTAATTTCAGGATGAACATACTCAGATTTTTATGTCTGCTAACTACAATGACTACCCTATTTGCTCTTCAACAGTCTTTTGCTCCTCCTATCCAACAATTATCCAACAGTGCCAACTTAACTGACTGTGAATATACATACCTGAACTAACCATACTTATAATGAACTAGACAGCCGTGGGCAAACTAGGGCCCGCGGGCCGGATCCTGCCCATTTGAAATGAATAAAACTAAAAAAAAAAAAAAAAGACCGTACCCTTTTATGTAATGATGTTTACTTTGAATTTATATTAGTTCACACAAACACTCCATCCATGCTTTTGTTCCGGCCCTCCGGTCCAGTTTAAGAACCCATTGTGGCCCTCGAGTAAAAAAGTTTGCCCACCCCTGAACTAGAATCAGTGGGTTGGCCCTTAAGCCTTGAAAGCTTACAAATCTAAATTGACATAACACCCGATTTAAAGTCTTTTTTATTCTCAAACTTCAAAAAAAATGTTAATGGAACACATGATCTTTCATCCATGAGGTCCTGCCAAACCACAAGGGATTCCCCAAATACAATCTGGACACTTACTGATAACTTCTCTGTCTGCTTTGAAGATATAAATGGTTTAGGCAGAATCGTAGGTTTTGTCCCTTTAAGCATTAGTGACTACACTCTGTCGTATGATTCAGACAACCAGGAGTTCACACCTCAAGGGACCTTAAGTGACTGCAATGTTACTTCTTACAATGTCTCTCTGATGTGGGGAAATTCCGGAAATAATGCCACTCAATCCTGGAAAGAGGATATCCTTCCGCTCTGGAATACTACTTGGGGACTAGATCAAAAGTTTGGTGTTTTGTGGAAAACAAATGAAATATGTCTCTTAGGAAATGCCAGCCTGAAAACTTGGAACAATCAAATGCTAACCTTTCAATCCTGATCCAAATATATGGAAACATCAGGGGCTCTTTGAATCACTCATTATAAATCACATGATGACTTTAATGTCTTCTGCATGATCATCCAACATATGGCTAAGATGAAGTCCCTGCTCAGAAATAGGACTTAATACTTCCCTCAAGTTTGGGTTAAAGGGCCTAATTACATACTCTCACTTGAGAGCACCAGGTGTTTCCTCTTATGTGGGACTCAAATATAGGTCACGTTACTACCCCACGCTGAGGCAGATGTGGTATTGTTATGTTAGGACCTGATGCTGTTGCCAGAAAGACTCTCCCTTCCTCCACCATTATCCCCAATCTAAGCTATTTTGTCAATAAACTTCAACCAACATGAATCAAACAGAATTGGGATTTGGGGTATGGTCTTTTTGGTACTCTCTCCACCCAAAACCCTATATAGATAGAGGCTTTGGACAGAGCTTTGTTAGAGCTTTCTTCCCTTGTGACGGAATAGCTGAAGTTAAAAAGTCTATCAGAAATATTTTTATTCTTGTAGCACAAGCATTAAACACTACTGCAACTGGTCTTGAAGAACAACAAAGAATAACTGACAATCTGGGTGAAGTAGTACTCCAAAACTGTGGGGCTCTAGATTTGTCAGCCAACCAACAAGGTGGTACTTGTGCCCTTTTGGGAGATGAATCTTGTTTCTATGTTAACAAATCAGATAAAGTGATACAACAACTTGAGATTCTAGAAAAGAATGGTAAGATCCTTGAATAAAAAGAGTATTTATTTATTACTCTATAAATTAGGATGGGAAGGACTTATTTAGCTGGCTGCCCACAAGAATAGGGACCTGGCTTTGTTCTATATTACAGGCTTAATCATATTGCTTTTTTGTGATTGTACTGTTCACTACCTTAACTAGGTGTCTTACCAGGTGCATCAAACAACAACTAACAGCCACTGCCAGAATCAAGTAGCTTAATGTCCAGAGATGATACAACAAATAAATCCAAGTGAGACCACATCTACAAAAGAGCTTCCTATCTGAGGAATATGTGACTTAGCTCTGCTTCCAACAAGCCTCTTTGTTGCTCAAATGTGACCGACCATAAGCTCTCCTATTGTAAACTCAGGAAACTGCTTTCCTTCCTATGTGGGACATGACATACCAGGAATGAGCCTTCCTGGCAATGAGGGATCAGTGACGCTTTTACAATGATGGACCAATATTTCCTCATGGTTGATCATCAATGCTTTCTAAGAAAAAAATCTAGATCAAAAGGGGGAAATGTGAAAGAAAAACTGCAAAATAAAGTTGATATTGTCAAGAGAGCAATATAAAATGGATCTGGGAGATTTCCAAGAAGCTGAGCTAATACACACCCTCCACGTGAAACTAAACTTTTGAACTGGGCTATTCGGTTACCTCCCAAAGCAATTCCTGGAACTGGCTCGGCATCATTGAACTCTCTATTTAAAAAAAGAAACTTTTTGGGCTCTGGCCGGGTAGCTCAGTTCGTTAGAGCATTGTGGGATCGATCTACAGACAAGGCACATACAAGAAGCAACCAATTACCCAGCTGGCGTGGCTCAGTGGTTGAGCATTGGCCTATGAACAAGGAAGTCACAGTTTAATTTCTAGTCAGGGCATATTCCCGGGTTGTGGGTTCGATCTCCAATGTAGGGTGTGCAGGAGGCACCTAATCAATGATTCTCTCTCATTCTTGATGTTCTATCTCACTCTCCCTCTCTCTCTTCTCTGAAATCAACATATACATATGTGTGTGTATTTATGTGTATATATATATATACACATATATATATGCAACCAATAAATCTACACTAATAAAAGACAGACATGCAAATTGACCGTACCTTTGCTATGACTTAAGCCACGCCCACCAGCCAATAAGAGCAACTATATGCAAATTAACCCAACCAAGATGGCGGCTGGCTGCCACGGGGGTGGAGCGAGCA
>NW_006299714.1:2067682-2072029 GCF_000327345.1 Myotis davidii
CCAGCCAGCTCTAGCACACCATTGTATTGGTCGAATCAAACTTTCCACCTTATCTGTCCATGTTTGCTTGAAGGGCCATTCGCTGTTTCTCCCACCATGGAATCCCACCCCTTTGCTCATTCTACTTACCTGGAAAGCAGTGGCTTCATCACCAATCATAATTCCAACTACCCTTCCAAGACAAGCTCATAGATCTTTTGGGGATTCCTTCAAGCTCCAGGGCTGCGATTGGAAGTCTGTTCCACATGGAGATCAAAAGGCATTCAGTGTTCCATGCTTCCAGGGCAAATTATTTTGTGCACCAGGCTCTAGTGCATAAATAAATAAAATAATAAATCAATTTTCTCTCTCTTAAATCAATAAGTAAATAAAAATTATTTTATCCAGTCAAACATTTTTTATATTGAGATCTTTATTGCTGAGGGTATTACAAATGTCCTCCTTCCCCCACTCCCTACTTGTCCCCTCCACCCAGTTCCCACCCCACCCCAGGCCTTCATCACCCTATGGTTTGTGTTCATAGGTAATGCATACATGCATATAAGATCTTTGGTTAATCTCTGCCTACCCCTTCACCTCCTTCCCTCTGAGATTCAGCAGTCTGTTCCATGTTTCCATGTCTCTGATTCTATTTTATTCATCAGTTTATTTTGTTCATTAGATTTCCTGTTTGTTTATTTTTATTTATTTTGATTTTTAGATTCAATTGTTGATAGATATATATTTATTGCCATTTTATTGTTCATATTTTTATTTTTTCTTCTCCTTCCTCTCCTTTGCTCTTCTTCCTCCTCCTCCTCCTCCTCCTCCTCTTCTTCTTCTTCTTCAATACCCTTCAATGTTTCATGTAATATTGGTTTGGTAGTAATGAACTCCTTTAGCTTTTTCTTGTCTGTGAAGCTCTTTATCTGACCTTCAATTCTAAATGATAGCTTTGGTAGAGTAATCTTAGTTGCAGGTCCTTGCTATTCATCACTTTGAATATTTCTTGCCACCCCCCTCTGGCCTGCAAAGTTTCTGTTAAGAAATCAGTTGACAGTTGTATGAGCACTACTTTGTAGGTAACAAATTGCCTTTCTCTTGCTGCTTTTAAGATGCTCTATTTGTCTTTTGATATTTTAATGATGATGTGTCTTGGTATAGGCCTCTTTGGGTTCCTCTTGTTTGGAACTCTCTGTGTTTCCTGGACTTGTAAGTCTATTTCTTTCATTGGGTAGGGCAAGTTTTCTGTCATTATTTCTTCAAATAGGTTTTCAATATCTTGCACTCTTTATTTTCTTTCTGGTACCCCATGAATGCAAATATTGGTACACTTGAAGTTGTCCCAGAGGCTCCTTATGCTCTCTTCATATTTTTTAATTCTATTTTATTTTTGCTTTTCTGATTGGGTGTTTTTTGTTTCCTCATATTTGAAATAGCTAATTTGATTCTTGACATCCTCTACTCTATGGTTGATTCCCTGTAAGTTATTTATTTCAGTTCATGTAGCCTCCATTTCTGACTGGATCTTTTTTATGTTATGTTCTTACTAATTTCCTTGAAATTCTCACTAAGATCCTTGACATTCTTATTAAGATCCTTAATAAGAATCTTATATGAGCATCCTTATAACCATTGAAGCTCATTTTAGGATCCTTGAGCATCCTTATAACCACTGTTTTGAAATCTGTATCTAGTATTTTGCTTGCTTCCATTTCACTTCATTCTTTTTCTGGAAATTTCTTCTGTGCTTTAATTTGTGGCATGTTTCTTTGTCTCCACATTTTGGTCACTTCCCTGTGTTTGTTTCTATGTATTAGGTAGAGCTGCTATGCCTCCTAGGATTGGTAGAGTGGCCTTGTGTAATAGGTGTCCTGTAGGGCCCAGTGGCTCAGCCTCTTCAGTCACCTGAGTTGGGCACTGTAAGTACACCCTTGTGTGGGCTGTGTTCACTGTCTTGTTGTAGTTGAGCCTTGATTGCTGTTGGTATCACTGGGAGGAATTGATCCCCAGGCCACTTGGCACTGAGTACCAGTTTCAACTAGAGTGAAAGAGCTGCTGTGCAAGAGATACCGCTATGGAGCAGGACTTGCTTTAGTGGAGCTTTGGTGCTCACTGAGTCTGTCCTTGAGTGTGTTGGTCATGGATGTGTAGAATTGTAATCTGGCATGGTCTAAAGCTGTCCACCGAGTGTACTGGCTCTAGGGCCTCCCTGGAGGTACAAAGTCAGCCACTGTCTGTGCCCTGTCTGGGGCTACCCAGCACAAGCTACAGAGCTTATAGATGGCTGCTACTTATGTTGGACTTGGAAGTGCCCAGGAGAGGCCAAGCTATGAAATAAGGCAGGCTGCTGCTGGCGCTGGGCCCCCAAGGGCCTCTTATTGAGAAGAATGTGGCATGCTGATGCCTGCTGCTACTTGCTTGGGAGACTTTAAGGGAGTCTAAAACCTGAGTCAGTGCAGGCTATTCATATGGAAAAGCTGCTGCAAACAGCTTGCATGGGGCAGGATATAAGGGAATCACCAGGGCGGAGTGAACAGGGTGAATCAGGCTGATGGAAACTCAGATATGGCTCCTGCTAGTCAGCTCTGCAAAGAGGGAAGTCTCAACATAGGAACAATGACCTCTGCCAGCACTTCTCTCTGGGAGAAGCCACCCCAAGTTCTTGCCCTAGTGCCAGACAACCCAGTTCTTCCCTGTATGTCCTTGGGTCCCCCCAAACCACTGCCCCAGCACTGCAGCTCAGAGGGTGAGAGTCCAAGTAAGTCGGTGCACCAGCCTTTTAAGAGGAACTGCCTGGG
Organism: Myotis davidii; assembly: GCF_000327345.1. NCBI lineage: Eukaryota > Metazoa > Chordata > Mammalia > Chiroptera > Vespertilionidae > Myotis > Myotis davidii. Next base: position 2,070,463 of record NW_006299714.1, read on the forward strand.
ACTCCAGCATTCGAAATGCTGTATCTCACGTACTCCTCACTGCAACTCAGTGAAGCAGGTACTGGTTTTTAAAGCCTGAAGTTATGGAGACTTCTCTTCCCAGCACTAGAACTCTGTTCTGAGGGGTCTGGTGTGGGGCTGGACTCCTTGCTCCTCATGGGAGGCCTCTGCAGCCTCGATATCCCTCCCAAGTCAAAAACCGCCCCAAGTGTGTGTTGGACAAGCCCATTCTGAGCCTCCTATCTCCTATCAGTCTCAATGCGTTTTTTCTTTAGTTCTCTAGTCGTATGACTTCCAATCAATACTGATTTCAGGTATTTCTGAATAATGGTTGTTCTGTATTTTAGCTGTAATTTTTATGTGGTTGTGGGAGGTAGGGTTTAGCTATGCTACCCTCTTGGTTCTCCCAAAAAATATTTTTTCACCTAGCCATGGACACAAGAAATTAATCATATACAATATAAAGTCAGTGAGCTTGCCAGCATCAATCACAGCTCTTTCAAAGCAACTTGTGCAATCGCTTTGGAAAACCCCCTTTTTTATGTCTTAATAAACTCTATCCCTTTCTTTCCACCTCAGAACACAGTTGGGTTCCTATCCGAATCTGGTTCCAGAATTGCAATTCCAAAAAGACCCCCAAATGAAGCTTTTGTTTGCCTTGCAGTTTTTGGTCAAATTGATTGACACCCCTGACTCTTTAGAGCTCATAGCCTGCTTCCATCATTGAATCTGAAGGGCTAGCCAAATATCTGTGTAAAAATATAAAAAATTGATGTTTTAAATCTCAACTTTTTACCAATATAACATTAGATGGTATGTCGGATGGTTTGATCAAATAATTACCTGATCCTTTCAGGTTAGGTTTTAAATGTTAAACATCCTGAGGTAGTTACACTCTCAGAGGTGCAGAGGAGGGTTGTGTCATCACTGGAGCCAGGATAAGAACAAACTGTAGCTCAGAACTGTCATTCAGAGCCTTCTGTTGGTCTTCTTGCAATCAACTCATCCCAGTAATGCATGTGGTTTCTCTAAGCATCACTCCTGCTTTATTAACTCGAATTCTTCCTTCCCATTGTCAATATCTGCCCTGAACTTTTCAATTAGAGTCACCCCCCTGTGTTTGTAAAATAGCTCATGGATAGAAAGCGAAGAACATACCTTAGCCAGTCAAATCCAAAAATTCCAGCTTTGAAAAAATGTCATTAAAGAATTTCTCTGCACAGTTCTCTTAGGAACCAGAATTGATTGGAATCACATGAAAATCCATTACCTTTATTTCCATTTTTATTTTTGGATCCACAGTAATATGCTCTTAAAGAAAACTAAACTGCTATGGTAGCACAACTCATAACAGCCAAACTCTTATTCACCTGCTTGTAATTCAAGGACATCCCCAGATTGCTCTATGTTTAAGAAGAGAGGCAGACCAGATAGTGAAATCTTGCCAGGGAGAAGATTCCTTTGTCTTAGCACCACAAGTCAAGCCTATAAATACACCTTGTCCAGGCGAAAACCAGAATCAATTCCCTCACTCATTATTATCTCACATTGGGGTGAGAAGGAAGAG
>NW_006299714.1:2072089-2074848 GCF_000327345.1 Myotis davidii
CTGGGTCCTGGAATTAAATCATAACCATACTAACTGTCCCTAAAGGGGATAATTAACACAAGTAATTAACTGCAGGGGCCTTCGAATTATGTCAATAGCATGGCCATCAAAAAAAAAAAAAAGGCATCCTTTGACTTTAAAGACTGTACAGATTTATCATACATAGTCCAGCACATGACATAAAGCTCCTCTAAAGTTATCATAATTTAGATATGGTGAGCACTGAAATATGTTTTAGTAAAGGGGAAGAAATAGGTCAGAGATAAAACGGGTTAAGTGTAGGGGCATGGAAGTCTGAAGCCAAAAGGAAATTCGGGAAATCACCTAGAAAATTGGCAGTGCTCAGGCCAAGTCTGAGCTCTAGATCTCCAAAGGTGTTTTGTTTGGCCTGCCCAATTTTTATTTTTATTTAATGTTTAGCAATTTTGAATGAATTTCCAGTGTTTTAAATCTGGGAGATTCTTTATAAAAAATTCAAATTTCCAAACTCTCTTGAAAAATCAGAAGGTCTGGCAACACTGGGCCCTGGTTCTTAGATAAAACTGTCTAGAACTTACTAATGTTGGCCCTCATTGAATGGGCATATTGTCTCCAGTTCCTTCCACTCCCTAATGTCTTCCTGACATGGAACCAAGATTGACTTGCATGTAGTTTCCCCTGTACTCTCCTGACATGCCCCCACCCCAATCTGCTTTGCTTATCTCTGATGCCTGTCTTCCCTTGTGAACTTGTTGACACTGCTCTTATCAACGCCTCAATTTCCTCATCTGTATGAGGAAACTGAGGTTCAGATGTGTCATGCCCGGGGAGAGACCAGTATCAAGATCCCTTACTGACTAATGCAGCAGTCACTTATTTCCAAGTCCTGCTCTCAGGTTCAGAAGAGAAAATAGCAGAATTTTAAAATCACTCATAGTCTGAGAATAGATAAAAAGATCTAGAGACTTAACAGAAGTATAAGCAAAATGAGGGCCAGACATTTAGATAAAAGTTGATTGGTATAATACCTCCCTATATCCCAAACTCTTATCCATGCTCCCTGTACTGCCAACCAGGTTCTTGTTGCATTTTATCTAGTATGCTCCATACAACCCCTATCCCACAAAGCTTAGCAGTATTCTGGTGAAGAAGTCTATGATGAAGCTATCTAAACTGGTATGGTCTTTTGCTTAATATGATTTGCATAATTTGTACATGACAATGTGGAATCCAATCAGTTGTCAGAATACACACTCCAGTACGTCATGTACAAACTAGTATATTTGCTGCATCACTTTCAAAATAAAAATCAAAACACATGGCAACATATATGGCATGCAAAATATAAAAGGAGCCTGCCCAGCGGGTGTGGCTTGGTGGTTGAGCATCAACCCATGAACCAGGAGGTTCCCATTTGATTCCTGGCCACTGCACATGCCTGAGTTTTGGGCTTGATCTCCAGTAGGGAGTGTGCAAGAGGTAGCCAATCAATGCTCTCTCTCATCATTGATATTTCTATCTCTCTTACCCTTTCCTTTCCTCTCTGAAATCAATTTATAAAATCAAACAAAACCCAAAAACCAGATGGCCAGTCGTGCCCCGTCCCTGCTCCATCCAACCCCAGGCTCCTCATAGGGTCTCACTTCCCACCAGGCCACCCGCGGAGCCACCGTGTGCAGGGGACGCACACAAAACACGCCGTGCTCGCTAACGGGGGGAGTCAGGCCCCCGGGACGGGGCGGACCCAAGCGGCCACCAACCGCCCCTTCCCAATATATATATATATATAAAAGATGTAGTGCAATTGGGGGTTTATCGGATAATGAGAAGAATATTTAAAATTGACACTCTTCCAGAGAACCTGGCAGGCCTGATCTTTGTATTCATTAATGTTTTTCCTTACCCTATATCCCGTCTTTTCTCAGAGTTTAAGAGTTTCTTTTGAGTGGGCAAATGTACAAGTTTATATAATAGTTTGAAAATGTGTTAAAACATTGAAATATGTGATTGTGTAAAGTAAAATTAATCAGAATGATGTGGAAGGTACAGCATGATGACTATAGTTAATACTGTCCCATATATGTGAAAGTTGCTAAGAGAATAGATCTTAAAAGTTCTCATCAAAAAAGTATGTAACTGGGTGTGGTGATAGGTATTAATTAAACTTATATTAAAATGATTATATATATAATCATTATGTTGTATGCCTAAAAGTAATACAATATCATATGTCAATCATATCTCAATTATAAAACATAAAATAAAATGCTCAGAATGATGAGAATGAGGATACAAAGGAAAACAGAGAAACACTCCTCCTGACTACTATTAATAATAGTTATCCTTTAATTACGCCCTTGTTATGTGATAGCACAATTATTCAAAGGATAGGCTCTCAAGACTGACTTCTCAGGTCCAAAACCTGGTCCCATCATTCACTTAGCTGAGTAACCTGTTGAAATTCTCAGTCTAAGATATAAGTTATGCCCTCATAGGTAAAATGAGGCGTGTTAGCTCACTTGACATATTATGTTTGATAAACATTAATAATCTATAATAATAAAAGCGTAATATGCTAATTGGACCCATTTGATTCCTGGCCACTGCACATGCCTGAGTTTTGGGCTTGATCTCCAGTAGGGAGTGTGCAAGAGGTAGCCAATCAATGCTCTCTCTCATCATTGATATTTCTATCTCTCTTTTCCTCTCCCTTTCTCTCTGAAATCAATAAAAACATATTTAAAAAAATAAAATAAAAAATTGCCTACAGTATAAAAATA
>NW_006299714.1:2075026-2078327 GCF_000327345.1 Myotis davidii
TAATAAAAGCAATATGCTAATTGGAGCAGACAGCCAAATGACTTTCCGACATCCTTCTGGACAACCTTCCACTTGAAGCCTGGGCTGCGAGGGCCGAGCCCCTTGCACGAATTTCATGCATTGGGCCTCGAGTACTAATAATAGAAACAGAAAATAGAAGGTGGCTTTACTCTGCTTATTGGCCTGGGGAAGTAGAGGTATTTTCCTATCTAAAGTTCTAATCAAACTAAGAATTGTTATACTACAAAATTGCAGATTTGTGTCTGTGGGGGCGGGGCTGGGGGGGACTAGAATAATGGTTCATTTCTTCTGGAAAACTAATATCACCATACTATTGTTTCTAGGGATCAGATTTGGCTTGAGCTAAGCACGCCCCCCCAAATTGAAGGCTACTCAGAACACATTACTCTTTTACAGTAACATTTATAGGAACCATGTACCACTGGGATTTTATTAATTTACATATTTTAGAGGGAAGCTCACAAAATTGAACTTCAAGGTATGAACTACAGCTAATAATGCTAAAATTATTGGTGTACGTATAACAATTTCTTAGCATGGTTTGTCATGTTCTCCATAATCTAGCCCTATCCTACTTCCCAGCCTATCTACCTTAAATTCCAGGCTCCAGCTATTTCAACCTGCTCTTCTACTTGTGAACACACCAGACTTCCATTCCTTTATACCAGTGGTTGCCAACCGGTGGTCCATGGACCACTGGTGGTCCATGAGGTCTGAAAGGTTGCTGACCGCGGCTCTATACTATTCCCTTGTTCCAGCAGGCCTCCATTCCACTGAGGAAATGCTCTTCCTTTCTCAAGTCCCAGCTCAAATGCTATACCCACCACAGAACTTTTCTCAGTTCCTAACCTTAAGTGAACCTCTCCTTTCCTCTGCCATTTAAGATCACACTATTGATATCACTGCCATCTGATTCCAATCGCACTATCTGGTGTTGAAGATATCTGTCAGCATGCCTATCTTTCTCCAGAGGCTAACCTTCTTGAAGGCAGGGACTATGTATTCTTCCCATGAACTTAGTTTTAACTTATAGTTCAATCTCATAATCTTTGCAGTCTCAGGAAATACTTTGATGTTTATAAAGAACATCCCAAAGAAAAGGCCAACTAGCTCAAAATATATACATTCTTCCAGTTTTTAATCAAAGTCACTAGGTGATTCTTGGAAAGCTATAATTATAGAAGCAAGACACTTTCTTTTGTACTTTCCCACTGTTGTTCTATACCCAATTAAGTTAAAGAAATATCTCACTTAGGAAAAAGATACAGCCCAGCCAGTGTGGATCAGTGGTTGAGCCTTTAACCATGAACCAGGAGGTCAGGATTCGCTTCTCAGTCAGGTCACATGCCCAGGTTGTGGGCTCTATCCTCAGTAGGGGGTGTACAGGAGGCAGCCAATTGATGATTCTCTGTCATCATTGATGTTTCTCTCTCTCTCTTTCTTCCTCTCTCTGAAATCAATGAAACATATTTTTTTTAAAGAAAAAGACTACAAAAGCTGGGGGTTCAAAAAATCGAGGCATGGGATGAGGAAATAAAGCCTGTAAATCTGACCAGGTCTGTCTAACTCTCATCCTCTAACTTGAGCTTCATGACCAGATTCACCCCTTAAGCACCATGATCTGCCCTCATACGGCTTCAGACACCAACCAATGCATACCATCAGCACTATCTCTTCAAAGTCACAGTCAGAAGTTAGAAGAGATTTCTTAATATCCAGATCTACCTCCCCATATCTTTTCTCCGCCTCTATATTTATCCTATTGATAGGAAGGGTCCTTGTTACCCTACTTGCCTACACACAAAAGATAAGAAACAGAGAAGGATGTCTTCAGGCAGCCAGTGGTGCTAAACGTATGAGTCTTTGCAAAACTGCAGGTGCAACTATTTTGTTTTGTAATTTCCATTTCTCAGGGCCTTAAAAAACACACACATTTTTGGCAATGACTTGGGCACTAACTCTGTTATTTGCATTCACATGTTATTTAAAAGAAGGTGTGACTGTATAATGAGTAACCGGTGCTTTCACTGCAGAATCTTGTCTAGCGTCCTCAGTTCTCTGCCTGAACGAGCCAGAACAATTTCTCACACCTGAAGCCAACGGGAATCTAAGAAATTGTTAGGACATACCAAATTAACAAAATTTGATGGAACTGCTGACTACTCTGGGTGTAAATCCACCTACAATCAGAACTACTATCCAGGTTAATTCAAGATTTAGAAAAAAAATACACCCAAACTAACTGTGACACAGGAAACTAGTAAAAAAAAAGTTATGTTAAATAACTTACTGTAAGTAGTAATATATTTAGTGTAAATTTTGCCTAAACTTCCAAGAGATTGATCTGTGCTGGATTAGACCTGGCATCCCAATAAGCTTTGATTTGTTTTGGATGACCAAATTATTTTATTATTCATATAATTTATTTTTGCTAATCCTCACCTGAGGATATTTTTTTCCATTCATTTTTAGAGAGAGTGGAAGGGAGGGGGGAGAGAAACAGAGAAACACTGATATGAGAGAGACATAGCCATTGGTTGCCTCCCGCACTAGCCCGACCACCGCCTGGGATCGAACCTACAACCCAGGTAGGACAAGTGCCAGGGATCGAACCTGCAACCAGGTATGCGCCCTTGATCAGGAATAGAACCTGCGACCCTTTGGTACTTGGGCCGATGCTCTAACCATTGAGCCACCGGCCAGGCTGGTGACCAACTTTTAACTGGTGATCAGTTGTTTCCCCAGCTCTGGGCGCTGCAGAAGCCAGAGTAGGTGCCCTAGGGAGCCACCGGTAGAGCGGTCAGCACAAGTCCTCCCAGGTGCCGGCTGGGTGTCCAGGAGGCCCAGGGGCCCTGTCTGCCCAGCAGAATGGGAGGCTGGGCTCCTGCGCTCCCAGATGCTGAACTGGCGCGGCACAGCCCGGGAGAACTCGAGCTTTAATTCCGACCCTCCCGGGGGCACCTGCGAGCACAAGTCCCCACCAAGGCGCCGGGAGGCCTCGGTGCCCTCTGGGAAATAGGGGCCCGCTGAGTCGTCCCCACCCCCTCCTCCACCCCCAGCTCTGCCACCAGCAGCCCCAGATGCGGTTACGGGCGTCCGGGACAGTTCTCCCCCGCGAACCCAACCCAAGAACACCTTTTCCTCCCAGGACCCACTGCTCTCTCGCTCTCGCTTCCCATTCCGTTCCAAACGCCGCCCTCGGACTCCGGGGGGAACTTGCCCACCCGGAGACGCACCCCAGCCAAAGGGCTGTCGGCGGTGGGCGCGCGCACGGAGCGCT
>NW_006299714.1:2079083-2083100 GCF_000327345.1 Myotis davidii
CCTGGTCTCCCGGGCTCCCGGGGCCGCCGGGTGCCCGTCGGTCAGGAGCTGTATACTCCGCTGGCAGTGACCCCGGAGAAACGGGCACCAGAATTCTGGAGTCGGTGCTCCCGGGCAGAGAGCAGTGAGGATGCCAAGTGCTGTCCTTTGTGACAGCTCCGCGGAAAGCAGGGCGCCCCGCAGTGCACACATCTAAGGGGTGTCCTGCGGGTGGACTGTCCTGACAGTACACTCCCACCTGTGGCTGAACGGTAATGGGCAAGGCGCTGTGTGCTGTATCCCCACAGAGTCACTGCAACCGACTGGCATAATCCACAGGTACCAGGGCCTCACCTGGTGTGGGAACCGCCTACACTACGCACCTTTTGGTGTCCTGTGTGTGTGTACATATTTCTGGGAAGGGGCACCATACCTTCTACTAGCTTTTCAAAGGGGCCTGGGGCCACCCAGCACGGGGATGAGAATTCCCTTAGACACTGAAGGCTCTGGTTTTGACTTACAGACCCTACACTTTGCAAAGGGTCGATTTCTGCGCTTCCTGAGCTTCCGTTTTCTTATCTTGCCTGTGAGATGAGAATGAAAAAACAAAACAAACAAAAAACTCTGTGGACCCTGACGACGCATGTCAAGTTTTCTTACAGATATGCAAACGGCAGGTCATCACTTTGTCCCACGCCATTCCTTCCTACCAGGCTATGGGGAAGAGACTGGCCAGTGCTAGCTGACATTATTTTTTTGTTGTCGGAGGGAGAAAGATTAGGGAGAAAATTTAAGTAACAGTAAAACGAAAAGGGAGGTGGTCCCAGGAATACGCTCTGGAAAGAAAAAATGAAAAGATGGTTCTGTTAACATAAAACATTTATTTCTTAGGAGAAGGGATACAATAGGGTTTCTCATCATGTTCTATTTTTTTGATCTATACATTCTTAATTTGTGTCCTTTTCTCTGTGTGTCAATAAAAGATATTTTAGAAAGTTTTTTCTTTGATTCAAATACCACCTAATCGTCAGAACAAATGTCCTCTTGGTAGTTAGTCAAACCAATCACTGTATATGGAATTATATTGGGAGACAAGGAAACCCTGCTCGAAAATGTTTGTGTTCATCAATTAGTTTCTGAAGTTGCTATGTACCTGTTCTCATCTCCACCAAATCTCCACAGATTTCTTTTAAAGAGAGTATATGGTCAGCACTCCATGTCTGTTGGGGCCAGTCCACGCCTATCAACTAAGAACTGAAAATGAGCTTACCCTTACACACAGCATGGGCCAATGTTAACATAAGACTAGATCCCAGAGGTCAAAAACTCAAATGCTTGGGGGTCCAGACTCAGTGTGATGAATGAAGTGGGCAGAGGGAAGCCTGGAACTTTGGGGGCATGGGAGCAGGCTCTGGGGCCATTGGCCACTTGGCTTTGGGAATAGCTGCCAGGCTGGAATGTGAAAATTGCCCCTACCCCTTGTGAAGGTTCATTGTTCAGTCACACCTCAGCAGAGCATGTAGCCACGCGAGAGGACTCAGCAATCTAACCCAACCCTGATGCTTTACCTATGAATGGAATTTGACCCAGAGAAGCTAGGGATGTTCCCCTGATCACCCCCCAGGGTGGAGAGGGGGTGGGGAGCAGGTTGGCAGAGACAAGACTAAAACTGTCTCCCTACCATCCAGAGTTTTTACCCCCCAGTGACACGAGGATGCAAGAGCTGCTTGCAAGGTGAGGGGCAGATAAGTTCAATATTGCTGACTTTATAGCTCTGTGCAGCCACTGCCCTTTGGGTCTCTCTTGAGCCCGGACGTCGATGTACTTTCAACAGGATGAAGTGAGAGAAAAAGGCTGGCCATTTAAATGACCTGGATTTAAAGGACCTCCCTTAAGAAGAAAGAAACCCGAGGGAAAGCATTTAAAGAAAAAAAACGAAGGAGCTTGTTCTTTACCTTGTATTATTATGATGAAGCATTTATTAAGAAGTTTGTGATGGGTGAAATAGTCTAAGCCTTTAAGAAGGTCTTCCCTTCTTAGACGATTTATTGCCCCAATCTTTCAGCGAATAAGATGGGGAAATAAACCTGAAATTGCTCTGCAGTCCTCATCACAGCAGAAACCAAGGGCAGAGGAAGGCATGGGTTGGTCGGAGGAGGGTGAGACATTAGCACAGCACCTGAGTTGCTGGTGCAGCACCTGCCTGTCTGACCACACTTTCCTTCCTGGATTATTATACCAGGGTAGATTTCTTCCCTTTTGTACCCATTGTTCTTCCGCTGTTTATGAATGACAGCATAGCTATATAAGGCCCTACACTTTGAAATAAAAATAAGTAAAGAAAATCTAATTTAGAGTTTTTATAGTAGTTAACTCAGAGAGAGATCTAAAAATCATTCTATTAATTCCATTTCATTCATTCACACTCAAACAGATAAAAGATCAGAAAATAATAGCAGTGGATAAATCTTTCCCTCTGGTGTTTGTAGAGTTTTTGTTGAAAGGACCAATTCTCAAATGTTAAAAATGACCTTTATTATCACATGCCATACATATTTTACTTGCAATTCTCTAGAATATTGTTTCATCTTTTCTTACCTTGACATTCATCATAGTCTCTGGCTCAAGTGATTTCAATTTGGGGAGAAGGGAGTGAGAGGGATAAATGCTAGTCTTTGAGTGCCTGGTAATTGCTATTTCATTTATCCCTCAAAGCAATCTTACGTGGTTAAATAGTGCTACCTCCATTTTACAGATGAGGAAACTAGAGTTCAGAGACAATAAGCTGCTTGCTGAGGCACTCAATCAACAAGTCATGGAGAAGGATTCAGGCCCTTCTAGGCCCTTCTGAAGGTCTGGCTGTGCCCTTCCCACTCTACCTTAGAAAAATGATTCAAGGCTGGTAAGAATTAACACTGAGAGCACTCACCTTTCACATGTATTAACTCATCTAAGGCTCACGATAAACCTACACAGTAAGTGCTGTTATTATCATCGACATTTTTCCAATTCTGAAAATGAACTAGAGAGAAGTTGAATAATTTGCCCCCCATCACACAGTTAATGAGGAGTAGGCTGGGGTTCAAATTCAGGCATTCAAGCTACAGAGAACCAGGCTAGTATTTTCTACTCAACTAGTATTTTCCCATGAGAGTGGAAATCAGAATATAAAATTACAAAGAATGTGCATGTCCTCTGTGTGTGTGTGTGTGTGTACACACACATATATATATATACACTTTCTAGTTCTCATCTTTCTGACTTGCATTACACAGTTTCAAGGCCATGACCAAAACCAACCTACACCTTTATGTGTACCAGTTTCCAAAGCAGCCAGTATATTACCTTGTATAGAACTCACAGCATCTATAATGTGTTCATTGTCTGTTTGCACAGAGAAACTATAAACTCCTGAGGATAGCAGGTCTGTCCTGGTCATTACTGTTCCTAGAGCACAATGAATGACCAAGTGAGTGAGTAAATGAATGCATGCTCAAACTGTCAGTAATTTATTTTTGCTGCAACAGATCATTTAATTCTTCGGTTGATGAAGGAGAAAAAGCATGACCTCTACTCTACATGTTCAGGCTCTATACAGTCTAAAATCTGTGGACAGTTCAAACATTTTGCCCTATGGTTTCAGCAAGTAAATATTTGTTTTTAAGCGTCATCACCATAGATCTATCCAACTTGCAGCAACTTTGTTTTGTTGAGTATAGTTTAGAAAATGGTTACTAACCCATTAAGCTAAAAGTTATAAAGAAAAAATGTACTCTTTTTTAAAATATATTTTTATTGACTTCAGAGAGGAAGGGATAGGGAGAGAGAGATAGAAGCATCAATGATGAGAGAGAATCATTGATTGGCTACCTCCTGCACTGGGGATCAAGCCTGCAACCCAGGCATGTGCCCTGACAGGAATTGAACCATGATCTCTTGGTTCATAGTTGACACTCAACCACTGAGCCAAGCCAGCCAAGGGAAAAATATACTCTTGATGGAAAAATGTAAAGTCAAGCATGTTCCATAAATTCAAAG
>NW_006299714.1:2083138-2097310 GCF_000327345.1 Myotis davidii
AAGAGTGTGACTGGCCTGACGTGGGCAATGTAACCATCTCTCAGTTAGGGGAAGACGGGACACTTTGAGAGTACTCATTGGGGAACAGGTAATTCTCCAAAAGCAAACTGGGATGCTGACTAGACAGAACACAATAAATGTCCTCTACAGTGGGATAGGCCATGGGAGTTCTCGTCTCCATATGAAGGCTTTACTCAGAAAGCAAAGAGGAATCACTGAAGGATTCTAATGATGGGATGGCACCCTTGGGATTGTGTTTCAAAATGGCCACTCTTACAAATCACATTGGAGGATGGACTGGAAGGGAAATTAATTAGAAGGTTGATTTGATAGCTGAGGCAAAAAAATTTGTAAAATATAGAACCTGTAAAATTATTAAAAGATAGCCCAGCCGGTGTGGCTCAGTGGTTGAGTGTCGACCTATAAACCAGGAGGTCGTGGTTCAATTCTCAGTCAGGGCACATGCCCAGGTTGCAAGCTCCATCCCTGGTGGGGGATGTGCAGAAGGCAGCCTAGCCATGGTTCTCTCTCATCATTGATGTTTCTCTCTCTCCCTCTTCGTTTCTCTCTGAAATCAATAAAAATATTTTTTAATTATTAAAAAATAAGGGGACCAATTTGAGAGCTTAAGAAGTACCATGTACCATGCATCTGATGGATATGGGGATTAGTAAAAAGAAAGGTTTGGGATGGCTTCCAGGTTCCCCCTAAGAGCTTATAAACAATTGCTGGAAATTAGGGATGTATGCCTCATACTGCAGTATCCTCTACAATAGCCCAAATTTCAAAATACTATATCTCATTGTTCCAATAAAACATAAAAAATATTTAAAACACTCCAAATCTAAAATATAGCTCCAAGATATTTTCTTTTTGCAGCTGGAAATAATACAAAATTATTTGGTTAGACTCGAGTTTTCTGACCTGTGATTTGGATAATAAAGTCATTGATGGGTGGACATATGCAATAGAAACAAAAAGTGGGAAACCTATTCACTACCAGTATAGTGAGTAGTGGTGCCTGCAAAGTAAATGCTGAAGTTTCAATGGAAACAGGCCTTTTGTAACGAAGAGGAATCTGGGTTGATTATTAGGTTAAAGCAGTGGTTCTCAACCTTGGCTGCACATTAGAATCATCTGGGAATCTTTTTAAAATCCTGATTTCTGGGCCCCATCCTCCGGAAATTCTGTTTCTTTGTTATTAATGTTGTGGCCCCACCCCATAACAAAGAAACAGAATTTCCGGAGGATGAGGCTCAGAAATCAGGATTTTAAAAAGATTCCCAGGTGATTCTAATGTGCAGCCAAGGTTGAGAACCACTGCCTTAGAAGGAAGGGGCCAGATCCTTTGGCAGCAACAAGCAAATATCAATCAAACACCAGAGGCACAGCTGACTCAGAGGCATGCCAGCAGTTCTGCTATCCACAACCAAAGCCATCACTCTGTGTTCAGAGAAAAATCATTTCATTCTAAACCTAGAGTGGTATGACCCACAGTACAAATACTTGGATTATGGCACCCACCAAATGAAAGCTCAATTAACTCACAACATCATGAACAGTTATAATCATGGTCATTTCCTTCCATTGAACCTGACCATCCAGACATACATATAGCTCAAAAAGGCTGCTTCTGGGTGTTTTAACATTCCCAGAATATTTTGTGTCTTGATAATGCTTCTTTAAAAAAAAAGTATATATTTTTTTATTTCACAGAGGAAGGGAGAGAAAGAAACATCAATGATGAGAGAGAATCATTAATTGGCTACCTCCTGTATGCCCTCCACTGGGCATCAAGTCCACAACCCGGGCATGTGTCCTGACCTGGAATCAAACTGTGACCTCCTGGGTCGATGCTCAACCACTGAGCTATACCGGCCAGGCATGCATGCTTCTTTTGAAACTGCTGAATTTGAATCAGTCTTAGAACCAGAATAAACCTTGGAGATTAGCAGGTACAACCTCACACTCAATGTAGCATTTGACCTAATTTTTCAGATGAAAAAACAGAAGTTTCAAAGGTTGAATGATAAGAGGCAAAGGGAATAGAGGATTAAAGCACCCAGCCCTGAAGGCAAGTCTACCTATTACCTCGTAACCTTGATGAGGTTCCTTATCATCTCTGTGCCAATTTCCTCATCTATGAAAACGGGAGAGAATAATACCTATTTCATCTTGTGTTTGTGAAAATTCAGTGACTTAAACCAAATAAAATAACCTAACACACAGCGCTCTATGTGTGCTTTCTCCCATGAATATACCAAAGAATTCCAGTCAGGAATCTGATCCTCCCTCTCCAATAATTGGAAAAGAAAAATTTTATCCACGGATAAGTTTACAGTGACTATGAATGGTTGTCATTTATAAGATCCTTTCAGAATGTCTTGTCAAAAGCTGCACCTGAGTCCTTGAAATTCATTCAAGAAGAGTTTCTGTAGTGACAGGCAGGTATGATAACTGGTCCGAGAAATCAACAAAGTCCAGCAAACAACAAAATCTGAAAATTAGCCTTTTAACCAAGAAGACTTGAGTCTTATTCCTCAGGTGTCAACGTGGGTTCGCCTTCTGTCAACAATGGTCTTAATGAACGGAAGAGTTGGACTCTGAATTAGATGTAATTCCTAGACAGGCGATTGGTTCAACTTTTCTTTGGCTGGTCAAGATTATTTTTTTTAAAATCGAGTGTAAGTGTAGAGTAGGTATCCAATGAATGAATACTAATTGAATAAATATAACCACCTTCAATGAAAAAGTATCTCATGTTAACTTGGATGTTTATTATCTGCCCTGAGGTACTTGAAGGAAATGTGAGGAATTTCTTATGTGATTAACTTTTTGACATGAAATTGAGTAATAAGGAGATTTCTCCTAGCTAACATGGAGATTTAAAGAAAATAGATGAAGGCTTTAAAACTCAAATCAAATTAATGTTTTTATATTCAGCCTTTATTTCATCATCTACCTACTTGACATTTGAAATCCTGAGGATTATCACGGTGACAACAATTTTCCCCTAGAGTTCAAGAAAAAACACTTTTAAAAACTATAGATGTGGGGCAGACACTTTGTAAAATAATTTGCAATTCCTCAAAAGGTTCAAAGTAGTATATACACAACATAACTGAAAATATATGCCATCACAAAAAAATGAGTACATGAGTGTTCATAGCAGCATTATTCATAATCACTAAAAAGTGGAAACAATCCAAATGTCTGTCAACTGATGAATGGATAATAAAATATACTATGTCCATACAATGCAATATTATTTGACCATCAAAAGCTACATACAAAAGGCTATATATTGCATGATTCTATTTATATAAAATGCCCAGAATAGGCAAATCTAGAGAGACAAAAAGTAGATTAGGAGTTGCCTAGAGCTGGCAGGGGTGGGGGCTTTGAAGGAGGGTAGGTTGGAGGAAAGTGGGGAGCAACTCCTCATGGGCACTAATGAATATGGGGTTTGTTTTTGGGTTGATGAATGTTCTAAAATTGATTGTGGTTGTGACTGCATAACTCTAAATATTCTAAAAGTAATTGAGTTGTACACTTTAAAGAGGTGAATTGTAGGGTATATGAATTATATCTCAATAAAGCTGTTATAAAAAAACTACAGCAGATATGATTTTGCTTTGCTTATGGTTTTTAAAACGCTTTCCTAAAGATTCAGCTTTTTAATTTAACTAGTAGAGTATGGAGCTGCTTAACATTGTGACAAAGGGGCCAGACATGATCAGCCTGGAATAACCATGAGAAAAATTGCAATCCCCAGAGAGAGGGTTCATTGTTCAACATAAGTTGTGATGCATGCCCACACGAAGGACACGGAACACCAGAAGTCCTCATATTCTTTTCATATTCTGCCATGACAAAGTTTCCCTAAGCACCTAGGTACTGGGACAAATGTCAGGGAAATTGCATAGAAGCTGGCTTGTATCAACCCTGAAAAATTAACTCCCATGTCTACTAAGCTGTAGTCACACTGCACTTCCCAATGTTTTGCAATAGCAGGGCCTTTGCACCTGCTATTCTCTGCATCTGAAGTCCTCATTCTTCTCTCAGGTCTCTACCTCACTGGCTCCTCATCAATCAAGCCCCTGTTCCAATGTCATCTTCTCAGGAAAAGTTTCTTAGTCCCTCCTAGCTAAAACCTTCTTCCCTACAGAAACCCTCCTCTCGTTGCTCTGTTTCATTTTTGCCAAGGCACCTAGCACTATCTGAAATGTTTATGTGTTTATCAGTTTGTTGTCTACCTTCCCCGTCAGAAAGCAAGTTCCATGTGGACAGGAACCACAGTATTTCCCTAGGCCTACAACACTATCAGATAGGCAGTGAGTACTTGATAAATATTTACTGAGCAAAATATCTGCATGGTACAAGTCATAATCCTATATAATAAAAAGCTAATATGCAAATCGACCGAACAGCAGAACAACTGGTTGCTATAACAAGCACTGACCACAGCAGCGGTGGTGGGAGCCTCTCCTGCCTCTGCGGCAGTCAGACATCCCCCAAGGGCGCCTGGACCGCAAGAGGGCACAGGCCAGGCTGAGGGACCTGCCCCCTCCTCCCCGAGTGCACAAATTTCATGCACCGGGCATCTAGTAAACTTTATAAACAACATCCAAAAGGTCAGTCTCTATACTTGAAGATCACACCTTGTATAGGAGTCTAGGGACACTGACCCTCCAAGAATAGTCTGCAGCCAACTCCTGGTGGAAAGGGCACCTGGCTCAGACGGGAAGCCCAGTTGGCCACCAAGGGCTCCTGTGCTCTTGCTCTAATCTTCCCTCACCAAGGTCCCAAGTCAGATAGCAGAGTGAGCTCAGGGCCCTTTGCTGTAGGTTTATAAATAAGCCTGGCCTCATTACTGATCCCAGAATGGCCTACATGGCAACTCGCCCTCAGCTTGCTCAGTTAGTAGGCCTGCTCCCAGTAAGGTCAGCAAATAACAGTCATGTAGAGAGCAACCCACAACAGCAACCTGGCCTGCAGGTCACACAAACACCACACATTTAAGATCCTCTCTCAAACTGTGACCCCAGGTTCTACTGAAGCAGTTCTCCTCCATCATGTCTCAGAGCTAGGTTTCAGTTCATTCACGAATCCCTGAGTATAGGATTAAGATGCTTCATTGTAGTGCAAACTCCTTGCCTTCCAAATGAGGAGCCAGTGGTAATTAACTTCTGTGGCTTGATATGAGGTAGAGTAACGGAATGATTAATAACAGGGTTCTAGAGGCAGATGGTTTTGAGTGGAGGGTCTTAGTTCTCTCACTTCCTAACTGTGTCACCACAGTGAGGGTGTTCTGTGTGAACTTGAGCATTTTATTCAATTCCTCTGAGCTTGCACTTCTACATGGGTTGCTCTCTACATGACTAAATTACATAATCTATGCAAAACACTTAGCACAGTGCACTCCGATGAGGTATTGCCTTTAAAAATAATGATTCTAGCAGACACTTTTTGACCTCTCTTCTCAAATGCAGAATCTCTTTAAGGGACCACAGAGTTGGGAAGGTTGCAAGGCCACTTGAGTGGATACCAGGACCTTAATTAATAGACTGTAGATCCCTGAACTCAGGCATGGCTAGATAATGCATAGCTATTAGTGGGAAGTTAAGAAACACCATCCAGTTCAGTTGCCGCATTGGTGATAAAAGGGCATGTGGACATTAAGTTCTATGCAACTCCACAGAAAGCCACCCAGTGAGAAATGTGTTACCTAATCCAGGCTGCATATGACCCAGACATGCCAGAATTGTGTTGTCATTTATGAAAACAATTCATTCCAATTCTACTAAAGGTAGTCACAGGTCCCTCACCTCACAGAGTTACTCTGTCTTCTCAATATTTGTAACAACAGCTTAAGATTTATAGTAACTCCTTTCTGTTGTACATTTTCATGTAAGTTTCAGTCCAGTCCACTTCATATTCACAGTATTTCAGTGTGATATGCAAAGTGATTAGTATTAATGCTGTTTTAGTTTTTTTTTTTCTTGATTCTACTTTGTTCTATCACAGCAGGAGTATGAGACCCAGAGAGGTTAAGCAACTTGCCCAGGGGTCACATAGCTGCTCAATAGCCAGTTGGAAGGAACACTTAGTCCCGTGAGCTTCCCTTCACATCGGTGCTCCTCAGGCTGTAGCATGCACTGGGGATCTGATTACAATGCATTTCTGAATTCAGTGTGTCTGGGGGAAACTAGGATTCTTCATGTCTAACAAGCTCCCAGAAATTGCTGTTACTGGTAGAATATCCTTCTCATACCCTCATAACACCCCAAGCATGTCCCTCCTGATACTTCCTCAAATGCAGTTACATCATCTGGGTAGTCATTCATCCCCCTGCTCCCCCCCTCCCCCAACTAGATTGTGAACTCCACGAGAGCAGGAACTATGGTTTGTTCACTATTTTAACCTGATTGTCCAGCACCATGCCTGGCAAAAAGGAACTGAACGAATATTTTTTGAGGAATGAAGGAAAAGCAACCTATTTCCAATGACAAAGCCACAACACTTGAATATTAAGACTCTCATTGCTTATTGAAAAAGAGCATTTATCAAGTATCATTTGTTGTCTTAAGTCATATTATGATATCATTGCCAGGTCCCAAAATAACATAACCAGAAGAAGCGTTGCAGGGTCATCCAATTTAGACCTACAGATGTCTCACAGAACAAAGCTGGGGTCCAGTGCAATAGAATCACACTTTGGGGCCAATAGAATGGGTGAGTGTGAGGCCATTCTAAGGGTAAGGGGGGCAGTGTAGAGCAAGCAGGGCGATCGAGGCTCGATAACACTCCACACACAGCATGAAAGGAGTTGCCTCGCCTCTGCTTCCACCCAAGGATGCTGACAACACCAATCCCCCATGGGTTCCAGGTTTTCCAAATGCCAAGAGCTCTGCTAAGCACTCTACACAGATCATCTCATTTTTATCCTCTCTACACACCTGTGACATAGGCACTTGTTTCATAAGTATGAAAGCAGAGACATAGGGCTATTAAACTATAAGAGAGGAAGCCAAGATCTGGACCCAGGCAGTGTGGCTTCAAAGCCCATGCTTCTAACCACATTGTGTACTGCCAGCAAGCACGCAGGGAAAAGAAACAATTGCTTGAAGATGGGAGTGACTTTACTCCCTTGTCAGTAGCCTGATAAAAGGCTCCAACAAATCCCAAATAGAGGGAATTGGGGAGAAATACATCACATCAACAGCGGGTGACTATTTATTCAAAAGGAAAGATCCAACAATATAGCGTAGAAAAAGTGAGACTTTCTGTTATAACAAATGCTCAAATAGTTTGACTCTTTGGCTTAAGGTTAAATATCCAACCCCACTGAAAGGCTCAGTAAGAGTCCGTTAAGTAATAAGTCGCAAAGGTCCCAGATTCCTTTCACACTTCATTAGGTCTCTTATGAAACCTTGCATTAATGATTGGGCAAAATCTGAGAAGAAGATCATCACATGGAAGAAAACAGAGTTTTGTGCAGTATGTGCATCCGATGTAGAAAGTCAAAAAGTCGAAAGGACAGAGTGTTTTTCAAAAGCTTGAAAAGCAGATGTTCCACAGTTATATTTTAACACTGTCGGAAAATGAGGAATCAAGAAAACAGGGGAAGAGAATGCATTGTCCAATTGGGTATGGGAAAAGCGTAAAGAATCTTGCTTATTACAAAATACTTTAAAATGTTGAATAAAACTAAATAGTAGCAATACAGTAGTTCCCCCTTCACCATGGTTTCACTTTCTGCTGTTTCAATGACAAGGGGTCTACCTCCCGCAGTCCAAAAATATTAAATTGAAAATTGCAGAAGAATTCACAAGCTTTAAATTGCACACTGTTCTGGACAGCGTGATGAATTCTCAAGTGGTCCTGCACCAGACGTGAAGCACATCCACGCTGTGTACACCCACCATTGGTCACTAGTAAGCATCTCGGTTACCAGCCTGACTGTTGGAGTATCCCAGTGCTAGTGTTCCTTTAACCCTTATTATACTTAATAATGGCCCCAAGAGGCAAGGCAGTGATGCTGGCAATATGAATATGCCAAAGAGAAGCTTTTACTTAAAATGCTTCTTTTAAGTCAGGGGTGGGGAATGTCCGGCTTGCTGGCCATATAAGATCCAAGAAATCATTTCGTCTGGCCCTATCAAGGCATTAGGGATGAGTTAATTAAATCTTTGACCAAATATAGCAGGCTTTCTTTTTTTTCTAGCAAGGTTTTTTAATTAACAAGACAATATTTTCCAAGACAGCTCATTCCTCAACATAAACTTATGGAAACTACTAGAGGCCTGGTGCACGAAAATTCATGCACTGGGCGGGGAGGGTCCCTTAGTCTGGCCTGCACCCTCTCCCAGTCTGGGAGCCCTCAGGGGATGTCCAACTGATGGCTTAGGCCCACTCCTCAGTCTGGCCTCCCTCTGCAGGAGGCAATCAGGCAGACTGGTCAGGAGAAATGAGCAGCCGGCCCTGCCTCCCCCAATCGCCCTTCTGCTGCTGCTGGTTGCCAATGCCCCCAGATAGCCATCCCCTCCCTCTGCCCACTGGCACGTGCCTTAGCTGGCCTGGCGCTGCCTGCTCGCCAGTCCTGCCCGCCCCCCAGCCACTGCGGACCAGTTGTTCTGCTGTTCAGTCAATTTGCATATTATGCTTTTATTATATAGGATAGGATAATGACACAGCTTATGAGTTAATGTAGGCTAATTTTTAAATTGATAATTTTATATGGCCCTCAAATGATGTTATAAATATCCAAATGACCCTTGGCAGGAAAAGATTCCCCATCCCTGCTTTAAGTGAAAGGGTTGCTACAGTACAGTAAGCTATTTTGCAAAAGAGAGAGATGGACCACATTTGCATAACATTTATTATAGTATATTGTTATAATCATTCTATTTTATTATTTGGTATTTTGTTAATCTCTTACCGTGCCTTATTTATCATAGGTATATATGTGTGGTAGACAGACAGGCTTGGGCAGAGCAAGGATGGGCCCGGTATAGAACGTCACCAGGGTAGAAAGCCCCAGGTACCTAGCAAAGGACGACTGTAGGGCAGGACTTCATCCCCAGGTGACCTTTCCTCCCCTAGCATATCACTGGAAGGTTATGCCATTTAGGCCCCCTGACCTTTCCTCCCTAAAGATAACTTCTACCCCTCTGTTGTATTTCAGCTCTAGGCTCAGAAAGCAGCAAAACCAGACAAGCAACACCAAGGTTGACCCCCTGCCCTGACTCTGACCAAACAGTGGAAACCTAGACTCTGAAAGAACACACCTGGAAAGCTGCTGAATATTGTATTGAGATCTTCCCCTGGGACCTCCCCTAAAATCTCCACCTTAAAACCCTTAGGACGGAGGACCCAGTGTGCTCTCCTTCTTGGGAGCTTGCAGGTGCATACCCCTGTCCCCCTCCTATCCTCCCCCCCCCTCACCCCAGGTGAGCCACCATTACTTTCCTCACTTCCAAGCTCCAAAGGCCCTTTCCTTTACCTCTATAATTTTTTCCTAAGCCCATTTCTTCTACAAATTATTTCTACCTCTGTGATTTTCTAAGCAAATGTTCACTTTATAGTTTGAGTCTTGATTCTGAATTCTTTCCTAACCAGAACTCAAGTACTGAGGTTGCTGAACCCAGGTCCAGTCTGATCCCACCAGTGTGGTACTGTTTCGGAGGACAACAACATATGTATTAAAAAAACAACAAAAAACAAACCAAGAATATATAGGTTCAGTACTATTCGAGGTTTCTGGTATCTACTGAGGGTCTTAGGACATATTCCCCACAGGTAAGGGGGGACTAATATACTAAAATACAGCCATAGGGTCTTGAATAAAACATTATTGTGAAAAAAAGTTGAGCTCTACAGATTGCTTTTTACCAAACTTGTCTTATTATTATTTGTCTTTGAAGGCCCAAGACCTGGTTCTGCCACTTCCTAGTAATGCCCTCAAGCTTGCGTATTTCTTCCAAGATTCAGTTTCTTCATCTATAACAATGGAAATAACAAGCACTTACCTTCTACAATTACTATGAGCCTTACATTAAATGACATACTGCCACCTGCACACAGATGAAATGTGTTTATAATATGTAAAAATTATTGGTATATCCTATGAAAAGATTATTGTATATTAAACTTTGTGTGTTAAAAATAGAACCATATAAAATGTCACATAGGCATGCAGCCTTAAAAAATCAACTTAATCCATAATTACACCCACAAATTTTAGTCAGTTTACCACATAACAATTGTGTTAAAAATCAGAAAGTCTTATGACTCAGTAGTGTAGATTTTGGAGGGAAAAATTCCACTTTAATTTATGGGAATGCTTTATAAATCGTAAAGTAGTAAACAATACTAACTGTGTTTTCATTGTACTATCATCCTGTTGGCTTCTAGAAGACCTGGAGATGTCATCAACTTAAAATCACTCAACACATTAAACTACAAATTTTTATTCACAGGAATTCAATATGAAATTTACTTATAAAGGGAAGTCAACTTTCTAAGAAGTTACAACAACATAAATAATAGACATTAAGTCAACAAAGATAACAAACAAAATTTTTAGAATTGTTCCCACAATTTCATCTTCCAGACTTGTGGGGGTAGTAGTAGAAATTAATATCCAGTTTCTAGATGTCATATCCAGAATGATTCTGCTTCCTAGAGGAAAAAAGAGAGAGGTATCCTCAAATGAACATATTTATAATTCTGATTTTTTAAAAAACTAAGTCTAATATTTGCACTGTAAAAAAATAGTGATGAGTAATCATCTTTTAGGCAAGACTTGGCGTATTTGTAACCAACCAAAGAACTAAAATGTTTTACTCCTTAATGAATTAAAATATTTTTCATGCACTCATTTTGGCTACTTTATGTCATAATCATAGATTTTTCTATATCCCAAACTTGCCTCTCTTTCTGAAAGAAACAGCTCAACCACTTTGTAACGTATATAAATGTGTAATCCCTCCGGTATACATAAAACTAATATTGTATGTCAACTGTAATTGAAAAGTAAATGTTTAAAAAAGAAACTAGCCCGGCCCGTGTGGCTCAGTAGTTGAGCATGGACCTATGAACCAGGAGGTCACAGTTTGATTCCCAGTCAGAGCATATGCCTGGGTTGCAGGTTCAATCCCAGTGAAAGGTGTGCAGGAGGCAGCCAATCAATGATTCTCTCTCATCATTGAAGTTTCTATCTCTCTCTCCTTCTCCCTTCATCGCTGAAATCAATAAAAATATATTTAATTTTTAAAAAGAAACTAAACAGCTCAAGGAACTATCAAAATAACTTCTTTTTTATGTTATCAGTATTTATAAAGTCTTATCTGCTAAGTCATTTACATTATTTTACAATGGTATCAGTGAAACTGTCATTCTTCCAACCCATAATATAGTAGGTATTACCAGGAAATGAAAATTTGAAAACATAGAAAAAGGCAGGTAAAAATATTTCTTTTTAATTAAAAAGAAATGAAACACCAAGCCCTGGCCAGTGTTGCTCAGTAGTTGGATCATCAGATGAGAACCAAAGGGTCTGTTTCAATTCCCAAAAGTATGTACCTGAGTTGCAGGTTCTACCTCTACCGTGGGTAGGGCGCAGTCAGGGCATGTGCGGGAAGCAGCCTATCAATTGTCTCTTTCACATTGATGTCTTTCTCTCTCTCTCTCTCTCTTTCATCCTCCCTCCCTCCCTTCCACTCTCTCTAGAAAATCAATGGAAAAAATATCCTCAGGTAAGGATTAACAAAATAAAAAATCAAACAACAAAAGGTCTTTTTCATTATCTTGATTTTTTCCCCCTCAAGATCCTGACTCATATTCTGGTCATTTAATATGATATCAATCACTTAATTTCCTCCACATTTCAGTGTTAATCAAACAGTTTTAAAATAGCTGGAATTTTTAAAAGTATAATAGAATTTGTAAAAGTGTTAATTTGTGGTCGGGTTAACATACTGTTGGAGCATTTTACCAAATGTCAGTCAGGTAGGGAGGTTAGGGTTTTAAGGTTAGGGTTAGGGTTAGGGTTAACTCCTTTTTCAGAAATGCAAGGTCAAATAAGGAATTTTCAGATGCTTACATCAAAGTTTCTTATAGACACTCAACTTGAAATGAACATCAGTACTCTTAAAAAGTGGCAAGTTTGGGTTAGTGCTATTTTCACTCAAAAACAAAAATGCAGGTTGAGTTTTAGGAGAGAAGAAAAAGAGGGGAAGGTAGATGAGATTTATGCAAGTGTCATTATCTCCCACTTTTAGCAATCTTGATTAATTTCTGTAATAAATAGCCTCATTCCTAAAGGAAGAAATAATGTGCCTCAAAATACACAGCAATGACTAGCAAAGTAAACACCTAGAATTTCCCCCGCATTCAACACTGCCTATGCTACAGAAACAAGGAGGAAGAATAACACATGGCTTAAAGTGGCTTTCTCTCCTATAAACTCAGCCGCCAGACTGTTTCCTTTGTTTGTGCCCTGAAGGGCACCTTCAATTTCCTCCAACAACAGTAGGAGAGGGACTCCAATAGGAAGTGAGGGAAAGACAAACAACTGGTAAAGACTGAAAAGTAGAAATCCATTTCTCACCTGACTCAATCCCAGGTTGTGGCAGATAACACGGCTCTTTGGTTTCCTCTCTGTCTGCTCTTGCTAGAACAAAGTGCATTCAGCACAGGTGGTCTCTTAGCAACCTTGGATCCTGGGTCAAAGCACATTAAAAGGTTTTATTGGATCGTGAGCTAGTGTATGAAGCTGAGGGGCAGGGAGCCTGCATAGAGAAACTCTAAAATTACTCTCAGAGAAGTCAGGAAGATGTTGAAGGGTGGACTTTTGAAAATATGACCCTTTAATTTCATTTTATCACAGAATTGTGTAGCTAAAAACTGCACCTTTAACAGAAGAGTTAAATTGAATTCTAGGATTTTCCTGGCAGGGCAAACATTCACGATACTTTTTAAAACAACAATTCTTCCGGAGATGGGGGGTGGAGAGAATGGGAGAAATGTTGTATAGTGTACATACTTGTAACTAGTAGATAAATACATCCTGAAGACCTAATACATAGCACAGTGATTATAGACCAAACAAAAAAAATACAACACTATTATGAACATTAAACCTTTTAAGAGACTTGATTTAGTTATTCCCAACTCTTGGAGAAATGACAATTACATGATCTGACAGGGATGTTGGATAATGCTTGTATGGCAATTATATTACAATATAAATGCATCAAGTACAATGTTGCATGTTAAATATAACTCAATAAAAAAATTCCTAAAATTACTTAAAATATTTTTGCTTCAATATCTACCATAACAACAAACGTCTTTGCCTATGTTACAGAACATAACTCAGGAAATTGTCTGCTATAAAGCCTATAAGTTTTAAGATTTTTATGGGTAAATTAGAAAGTGGAGGAGTGAATTTACTACAAAAAACCAGGCCATGAAATTCAGTCACAAATGGAAGATTTTTTTGTCTAATAGAATGACTATTATATGAAATAATAGAAGCACAGCTTAGAAATTGTTAAAACATTTAAAGATGATTAAAACCAATACCTATGACCCCCCAGCACAATCTTAGGTATGTACCCTGAAGAAATGTATGGCTATCCATACCAGGAAACATATCCAAACATTATTTATAATATCTTCACCCCAAATGCTCATTAGTAGATGATAGATAGATTCATATAATGGATTTTTTAAAACAATAATGAGCTACAGCTACATACAAAAACAGAGTTGCTTTTTAAAAGCATAATTTGAAAAATTTGAAAAGCTGGGCCTAAAATAAAATACACAATGTAAGTATAATCATGTAAAGCAGAAAAACAGAATTAAAAGTGCATGGTTTCAGAAACAAAATCGGAGAACAAACTGATGGTTTCCAGAGGGGAGAGGTACAGGGAGATAGGCAGAAAAGGAGAAGGCGATTTAAAAGTACAAACTTCCTTACCAAACATTCAAGGAAGAACTAAAACCTATCCTCCTCAGACTACTACAAAAAATTCAAGAGGAAGGAACACTTCCAAACTCATTCTATGAAGCCAGCATCACCCTAATACCAAAAACAGGTAAAGACAACACAATGAAAGAGAATTACAGGCCAATATCCCTCATGAACATAGATGCCAAAAT
>NW_006299714.1:2099569-2159890 GCF_000327345.1 Myotis davidii
GCATTTTATTAAATAATGCTAAGTAAAATAAGTCAGAGAAGGATAAATACCATATGATTTCACCTTTATGTAGAATATAAAAAACAAAACTCGTAGATACAGGAAACAGAATGGTGGTTACTAGAGGAGAGGGGTACAGGAGTGGGTGAAATGGATGAAATGGGTGAAGGGTACAAACTTCCAATTATAAAATAAGTCATGGCGCTAAAACCGGTTTGGCTCAGTGGATAGAGCGCCGGCCTGCGGACTGAAAGGTCCCAGGTTTGATTCCGGTCAAGGGCATGTACCTGGGTTGCGGGCACATCCCCAGTAGGAGATGTGCAGGAGGCAGCTGATCGATGTTTCTAACTCTCTATGTCTCTCCCTTCCTCTCTGTAAAAAATCAATAAAAAATATATTAAAAAAAATAATAAGTCATGGCAACATAATGCATAAGGAATATAGTCATTAATATTGTAATCACTATATACAGTGACAGGTGTTACTAGATTTATTGTGATGATTACTCTGTAAGGTACATAAAGGTTGAATCACATCTGAAGCTAATACAATAGTATATGTGAATTATAATGAAAACTTTTTAAATTTAAAAAAATAAATGCAGTTAAGTGCTGCTTATATGGGTGGCAACAGTGTAGTGGCAAATTTGTCCAGAAAAGCAAGGCACTGGCTACCACAAATTCAGGATGGTGATGGTAAGTGAAGGGAAAGGCAAAGATGGGGACTTCCAGCAATGGTTCATTTCTTGTCCTGGTATGGTTACATTGGCTATCACTTTTTAACTACTTATTCAACTCTAAATAAAAGTTTTATTTTCTGTATGTATGTGAGACCTCACAATAGAAATATTTAAAAAATAAAACAGAAATAACCTACAAATGTGAATGGTGGTCATAACAGTCAAGTTTGGGTGGAATGACTGATTTTTTTCTGTTTTTGCTTTTTTCATTTCTCATATTTTTCATTTAAAGTAATGTTGCTTAGCTCTGGTCAGTGTGCTCAGCAGTTATAGTGTGGGCCTGTGCATCAAAGGGTGGCAGGTTGGATTCCCCATCAAGGGTAGTATGTGGGTTTTGGGTTCGCTCCCCACTCCTGGTCTGGGTGCATGGGGAGGGCAACCAGTCAATGTGTCTCTCTCATCTCTCTCTCTCTCTCTCTTTTCCCTCCCTCCCTTCCACTCTATCTGAAAAGCAATGGGAAAAAATATCCTCAGGTGACGATTAACAACAAAATAATAAATAAAACAATGTTGCTTATATAACTTTAGAAAACTAAAGAAATTAATCTTCTTTCTTCCTTATATATTTAAAAGTAACATAACCTGATTTTATATTTGTCAAACCAGTCATTTAACACATGACGATATCCTGGTCGTCTGTAATAAATGCACTCTTTTGCTAAACAACATGTTCTTGTCTCATTCAAAATACTCATGAGAAACAGGAATGTGTTTGATTCCTGTTTGGTTCTTCTCCACGATGTCAGATCTGTTTATAGATCTAAATCATTGGAAGGACACAAATTAGTATCATCACAAGTTCACAAACACACTCAGATTCTACTGTGGGTCAAGTGAGGAGGATCTCAGTAAGTCGATTTACATTAGCTAGAAGCTTAGTAACCAAGTATTTCTTCTCTGAGATTGCAGGGACATTCTTTTGGGAGAAAACTATTTAACAGCAGCATATTTTAGGGGAAAATTTTGTTATTGAATAAAACATACACCAAAAATATAAATAAATTTCAAACAAGTGAAGTATCCAAGGACATATATAGTGTGACTAGCTCAAGACCTCGGTCTTATCTTGAATCACAGTATTTAAAAATTAGTTAAAATACAGTATCACCTCCAATTTCTAATATAAGACATTGTAGGTTGTTTTGGGCCAGATATATTTCATAATTTCAGATGATTGCAAATAATTTCCCTTCCCATTTGTGTATGCCTCTACCTACCTTTTTTCTCTCCTATTTCCAGAAGATACTGGGAATACATTTATTATTTTATAGAATGTTATACTGAAAATGAGTACTCTCTTATCTAGTTTTTAAAAGTTATCTTTATTTTTTCTTTTGATTCCATCAAGATTCCAAATAATCTAATTCAAATTGAACTGTTCATTGTTTATTGGATGGTTGAACAGTGGTATCCCACAAAGTAAGTTAGACAGACAGTAGCGGCAACCTTTGGTCTCTGGGAGTTAAACTTCATGGTATTCTCTGTTCTTCACCCTGTCATCAGCTTGTAGGGTCTTGATTAAAACCTTTACAATCATATTTTTATATAAAATAGGGTTTCTAAAATCAACTCTGACTCCTGAAACCATAAGAAGAATATGTTGGGGCCCAGCCTGCATGGCTCAGAGAATAAGCATCTACCTATGATGCTTAATAGAACCAGGAGGTCATGCTTCTATTCCTGGTCAGGGCATATGCCCTGGTTGCAGGCTCAATCCCCAGTCAGGGGTGTGCAGGAGGCAGCTGATCAATGATTCCCTCTCATCACTGATGTTTCTATCTTTCTCTTCCTCTCTAATATATATATTGTTTCTTTCTTTCTTCTGTTCTCTCTCTCTCTCTCTCTCTCTCTTATATATATTGTTTCTTTCTTTTTTCTGTTCTCTCTCTCTCTCTCTCTCTCTCTCTCTCTCTCTCTCTCTTTTCTTTCTTTCTAGAAGAGGGTGTTAGTTAAATGGCTAGGTCCCCCGGCAAAAACAAAAAAATGCAAAACAACAATCTCATCTATTATATAAAACTAGAGGCCCAGTACACCAATTCGTGCATAGGTAGGGTCCAGGAGAGGGTCCGCAGGCAGTTGGCCGGTGGCCCTGCCCCCAATCAGGGTGTTGGGGGCTGATTGGAGGTGGGGCTGGCCAAGGGGAGAAGTTGTGGGAGGGTTCCAGGGCGTGCCCCCTGGTGGTCAGTGCATGTCATAGCAAGTGGTTGAGCGGCCTTAGCATATCATTAGCATATTATGCTTTGATTGGTTGAATGGACAACCGGACACTTAGCATATTAGGCTTTCATTATATAGCATTATTCCTACTAATTATTGCCACTAAGACAGTGGTTCTCAACCTTCTGGCCCTTTAAATACAGTTCCTCATGTTGTGACCCAACCAAAAAATTATTTTCATTGCCACTTCATAACTGTAACGTTGCTACTGTTATGAATCATAATATAAATATCTGATATGCAGGATGGTCTTAGGCGACCCCTGTGAAAGGGCCATTCAACCGTGAAAGGGGTCGCGACCCACAGGTTGAGAACCACTGCACTAAGACATCGCCCCTTTCTCAAATTCTCTTCTATTATTCCCCATATTAAGTGTGGATTCTTGGTCAAGACAAAGAACAGAACATACTTTGTAAAGTCTTTTTCACTAAAAGAAAAAGACTTTTCATTGGATTCAAGTTTATAGTCTTAAACATGAGTCACATTTCAAAAATATTTTCCTTTTTGACAAAAATGTGCTTATCCTACTTGTTTCCATTAATATCTAATAGTCAAGATAATATTGACAGAAGTTCCCCAGAGACATATGTTTAAAAAAATGACACATAATTGAAACCTGTCCATTTTTGCTTAACAGGTCCCTTAAGTATAATAATGACTCTTTGTTGAGGCCATGTGCCAGGCCATGCTATGCTCTATCAGGACATGGAGCAGCCACCCAGGCTACTCATTATCCAAGTTGGAGCCTGGATACTACTAACTTCTCCAGTCCCCAGATGCCACCCTCTTTCAACTACACGGATTTATTAATGTTTTCCAATTAAAAGTCCCGTTTGAAAAGATCTGTATTCCAATGGAAACCGACTGTACTGAAAAGGAAATATCCACATGTAATTATTAACGGCCACTCTCTTTCTTTGATCTTGGCTCTTTGCAAAAGTGAACCACTGGTTGAACAGTGGGGTGGACAGTCTTGCAGTTACTCTCTGGGCCTGATGACCCTGGTTTTGCCAGAATATCTTTACAACAGCTGTTGTCAGATTATTCACGTCAAAGCAATCTGTTCTTTGTAAATGGAACATTCACAAACCACCACTAGCAACCAGGGTAGCTGAAAGTACAGTTTTTCTTTTTAATCTATTTTTCACCAGCTTTTACTACCTGTGATTTCATTCTTGTTTATTAATTAGTTCATTACCTTCCCACTGATCAACTTATAACTGACAAGTTTCTCCCCTTGACCTCCTTATCATTAGCTGGACAGAGAAATAACAAGAATGCTTTTAGGACATGGTGGTTGAGAGATGGGTCTGGAATTAGATGGATAGGGCTTGACTCAGATCTGCCACTTGCCATGAGACCTTGGACAAGTTACATTAACTCTTTGTGCCTCAACATGTCTATAAAATGGGGCGATAATAACAGTACCTACTTCTTAGGGTAGTGTGAGAATTAAATAAGATAATAGTGGTGCCTAACACATAAACACTGAATAAGAGATGGTGACTGTTATTATTCATTGTCATTTAGCACATTACCTTGTAGATGGTACCCTTTGAATGAATCATCCTTTCAGGTACTTTTAAGCACCTAAACATGCAAAATTATCAAATACCTACTTATCCTTTGAAACCCAATATTACCTCCTCTGTGATCCATCCTAACTTCCTCAGGTAGAATTTATTGCTCACTTATCTGTAGCATTTTGTAGCTCATGATACTGTATTGTGGTTGCTTGCATGTACCACCCCATAGGTAGTTGCTGTCTTCCTCCTAGGAAGTGGGGAGGGCCTTACTTACTCATCCTGGACCCCAGTACCCCATAATAACTGCATGGAAAGTAGAAGCTTCCTTGGAAAACTGAAAGTGCATGTTGTTCAAATTATCATTACAGCAAGAAAAAACACATATAAGAGTGAGAAAAAGTAGGTTTACAGCTGTTAAAATGCAAAACAGAGTTTATTCTTATATTGTTATTTATTATTGTATAGTTTGTCATTATTATTAGTTATTATTTCATATCCTTACTTATGATTTATTTTGTTATATAATGATGGCTGGTAATTCAACCTACTTTAGCCCACCCCTGTATATTAAGTCTACTTTTCCCAGCAAGTATTTTAAAAGTAAAATCTCAAAGTTGGGTGTTTTCAATTTGTCTCCATATGGGAAAGGTCTCTTTCCCATAAAAGTTATATTCAATAAAGTATCTTTTAGAAACTTCAGAATCATATGGTAATTATGTCTTGTTGATGTTTTCACTTCTGTGGGGTTTTTTTCTTCTACGTCTTGTAATTAGGAAACCAAGTCAAGTTGTTGGAAGGCAACAAAAATTTGGCACCGGCCCTACGGGTTTTAGGATAGGAGTGTCCTGTTGGGATGGCTACCGTTTCTATGGTATAATGAAGATTTGTCCCCTTAAGACTCCTGAAATGGGTGCTGTGTGGCAGGGCAGGAGACATGAACTCCTGAAATTTGAGTCATTTGGAACTTAAATGAAAAGTTGGGCCTTTTTAATAGTAAATGGATTTTGTTTGTTCTGTAAATTTCTAAAATTTGAGCTCAAGTTGCATTTCCTGAACTAATTAAGCTTCATTTGATTCTCCCAAAGCTGAGTGATGTGAGAAAGGAAGTGTAATGTACATCTGAAAAATTAATTCATCAATCATATGTGCCTTGCATGAGAGAAAGCTTGAATGAGAATCATAATAAATGGCATGTGGCTTTATACTTAAACGATTGCAGGCATGATTATTGTACCTTGTTTCCTAATTAAAATAGGACTTGAAGGAAATTTTTCTCTTTCCAGCTAAAAAAACCCCCAACAGTGGTGAAGGGTCTGAAATATTACAGAAATGTTGGCACTGGAAAAGACATGTGAAATTCTGTAAACTTCTCATGTGACAAATGAGAAGTACAGCAACTTGTCTGAGGTCACAGTTACCTTCCTGCAGAGCTACTAACATAACTGCCTCAGCAATTTTTCAAAGTTTCTGATAAATTGGATTCTGCATTTCATGAGATGTAACTATTTGGACATAGTCTACCTTCATCACCTCCCAACTTCTTTGATTCAGGCCAAGGTGAGACCAAAGAATCCAGAATAAAGATGGTCCCAAGTGAAAACTAGAAAACTTGGCCGGGCAGACTCACTAGGCACAGAACTTGACAAATTGGACTTCAACTGAAAACAACTTGGGCTTTGTCACACATGGTCGGTGGAGTGGGGAGCGAGCAAAGGTCTTGGGGCCAGATGGAACTGGTTTTAGATCCTGGTTCTGGCTGGTATTAGCTGTGTAGTCTTGGACCAGGCATTTAACCCCACCAGCTACCCCATCTGGAGAGCAGAGATAATGCCTGTCTTCCAGGGGGTTGAAAGGATTTTATTCATAACTACAGTTAAGAAGGGCCTACACATACTTTGACTCTAATCTCATAAAACCTTGTGAGGTGAGTTATTAACACTATTTCCAGAGAGATTAGGTAATAAGATCACACACCAGGGATAACCAGGGATTTGAATGGAGGTCTGTTTGGCTCTAAAGCCTTAACTTCTGCAGTATCTCAAGATTGGAAAAAGGTAAAACAAGAGCCCAGCATGCCTGACACAGGATAAAATAGTGGTTGGTATGAGGAAGCAGCAGAATCAGACAGATGGCAGCTCAAGTACAGTTCAGAGAGGTGAGTGATCAGGTGGACAAGAGGAAAACCTGGTACTCCAGACGGACAGGGGGCCCCACACCTGGGTGGAACCCCTCTACTTCTTTTCTCTTCAACTGTGCCTCCCATGCCTTCTTTCTATGCCAACACCTATCCAGTCTGGGCCTTTCTGAGCCATCTACAACCATGTCTCCAATGTTTTAAGTAACTATTTTAACCCTAAAATGAACTATTTTTCTACACATGAACAAGCATCTCCTCTCAACCATCCACTACCAAGACTCCGAAGGCTGAGATTTCCCGCGACCACATTCCTGCCCCAACAGGAGATTGGACATTGCCCCTAAGAAGACATAAATTATTCAGCTACAGGCACTTAACATTAAGAACTATTCTAGAACCAAAAGAATCAAAATGTTTTCAAACTTCTCCCTGCCAAGTTCCCCAACCCTCTCCATGAATGACAGCTGTAGTGGACTCTTGCAAGGTCAGTGCGCTGCCCAGGCCCTGGCTGGGCCCCTGTCCCCCCAGGCTTCACCAGGAAACCCCAACACAGCAGTGCCATCCAAGCCCCATCCTCTGTGGGACGGGGCAGCAGGGGGGTGGGGGGGGCGGGTGTTTGTTTTTTGTCTTCAGGATTCATACATCCAAACAAGTGTCATCACAGGTTTGGGGTTGGTGAGTGGAGGACAGGAGAGAATCTCTGGACCTGTTTGAGTTCTAAAAAGCATTTGCCAAAATCTCTTAAGCTATCTTCTTGGCCAGCAACACACACTCCTCTGCATAAACACATTGGTAGTGATTTTTTATTCATGGAGGTACAGGCGTGATATCTGACGCTAGCTAAATGTTCGTTGGAGTCCAATTTAGCTGAGAGGCTAGATGACCAGGTTGGGGAACCCAATTTCCAGTTAATGAAAGTCTGTGACTTCTTTTTAGGCAGAGTTATTTTCCAGCATTTAGCACAGAACTCGGAACAAAACAGGTGCTCAATTTAAAATAGTGTGGGGTAGGGAGGATAAGGTATGACTTTAAGGTGCCTTTTTTCTGTGCCTTACAAGCTCATTACCTAGGAGGTGAGTCCAAGTAAATCACTGAGTCGTTTTCCAAGAATGTACAGCTTTCCAAGGGGAAGTCTGAGCAATAATGTTCGTTTCTGGTAAATAAGTTTTGGGGGGGAAGGCCCCTGTGGAATACTGACACTATCCTGTCCGTACTCCTCGTGTATCATGGAACAAGCTCACTCTGATTTGTATCATGAAATGTTTTCTATCGTCTACAGTTAGAGCGTATTGGCCCATTGCTAAGTTAGCATTGTGTTTTGCACACTGTAGGAATTAAATAAAAGATTGTGAAGGAAAGCTTATAGAGGAAAACAAAAACTCCCCCTATCTCCTGAGTTACAGGGTGACACTTGGGCAAGTGGGTATTCCCTGAGACAACCCTCCTTTCTGTCTCATCCAGACTTAGAATCAAATCTAGCAAGGTGGCCAACCAGTCCTTTGTAACAATAACCAAGAGACAAATTTTAGAATGCTGATTAGAGTTGAGCAGGTAAGTTTATCAAACAATAGCTTATGCTTTGAAATTGTTGTGTAAGGTTCCCCACCATTGCTGATCTTAGCTGTAGCCTAATGTTCTGAACTGCTAATCATACACCACCCTTCGAGGCTCCCGTCCTCAGCATTCACACAGCCTACACCATCCTAAAGATGAAGTTACTAAAAGCAGTAAAAGCTAATTATTGTCTCTACTAGAGGCTTGGTGCACGAAAATCATGCACAGGTAGAATCCCTAGGCCTAGC
Source organism: Myotis davidii (assembly GCF_000327345.1). Lineage (NCBI taxonomy): Eukaryota > Metazoa > Chordata > Mammalia > Chiroptera > Vespertilionidae > Myotis > Myotis davidii. The sequence goes on from NW_006299714.1 coordinate 2,107,991, forward strand.
CAGTGATCAGGGCTGATCTGTGGGACAACTGGTGGGGCAATCGGGGAGCCCTCCACTGGCACTCGCCTTGGCTGGCCTAGGGCCTTCGGGCTGGGAGTAGCTCCTGTGTTGAGTGTATGCCCCCTGGTGGCATCATAGTGACTGGTCATTCTGCTGTTCAGTCAATTTGCATATTAGGCTTTTATTATATAGGATAGCTTAGATTAATGTGTCCCATCAAATACCATATGGAAGGTTCTAGGTTTAAATTTGAAACAAATGAGATAACTGAGAAAATTCAGGTCCTGGATTTATTGGGGTGACCACTTCATAAGTCATATAAATGTCTAGTCATGGGGTTGCACATCTGAAATTAATATAATAGTGTATATCAACTGTAAATTTAAAAAGAATAAAAAATTTAATTGAAAAAAGAAGAATCAGAAAAAATTCAAATGGGGGATTTCCTAATTAATGTTACCATACTTGGCCAGTTACTTTCATTATGAGTAAACCCCACTGCTCTGTAAAACAGCTGATGACTGTTATTTTACAAACAAGGAAATGAGGCTCACAAAGGCTGACTTCTTGGGTAAGGTCACGCTATCTGTGAATGGTCCAAGCTGGGGCTCAGTACCAGGCGGGCATCTGCCTCCTTCCAGTTTACTGTAATGCCTCCCTTATACATTTGATCTAGGCTGATGCACATTTCAAGGGAACTAAACACAAGTAACCAAAGCCGAAAGCTGTATTGGTTTGTAGTCCTGCAGAAGGACCGGAGAGTCAGGTTTCATCTCTGCCCATGAGGACCGAGCTGGGCACCGGCCGTTCTGGGCAGCGGGGGCCTCCTTTCCAGACAGAAAACACAGTGACCTACTTTGCAGGGCTCTCCGAAGCAACCGTTAAGAATGGCTTAAAAGACAAAGCCTTTGGCTAAAATAACAAGAAGGCGTTGAACCCGTGGCACAAGACAGGTGCCCTCTCTGATGCAAATCTCACACATGGAAAAATGACAAGACCCACGTCTCCTGTCCAACACTCCCCTGTGATACTTTCCACGTGTGAAATTTCTCTTTGAAATCAGGGAAATGCCCTGTTTGAAGAGGAAACACGGGGAGACAGGAATATCAAGCATAGCCACAGGCTGGTTCAAGTCATTTAAATACCATTAATCCCTTGCTTCTCCTCCTGCCTTTATTTAGCTGGAAGGAAATGGAAAGACTAGAATTCTAATTCATTAATTTATCTACTATTCAGCTTTATAAAAGTTGGAGAGATGCTGAAATGCAGGGAGGGGAAATAAGCTTCATGAATCTAAGTTTGAACTTACTATATTCTCTCTCTGCCAGAAACAGAAAAGTCAGACTAAACTTTCCTTCTATATCAACATTTTAAAATGCTACATTTTTTTAAAAAAAAAACACAAAACTTACTGTTCAGGGGTTAGGAAGCGAAGTCCAAAGTTGAGGAGATGATCGCTCTCTTTTGTGAAAAACACCATATGCTCTTAGGTGGCTCAGGAGAGTCACTGGGCTGTTATTAATAACTGGCCTAGAGCTTTATGAAGAAACATGAGCCAGACCATTACGGGAGGAGGCAAGTGGAAAGGAACTGACAGACACAGGTGGGATAAATTATGACAAAACTATACTTAGGCCCACTCAGGAGCTCAAATACCCCATGAGGAGGGGGTCAGCCCTTTCACAATCACTAGAGCCTAAGTCAGGGATAAGGGAACCTTTTGAGCTCGGCGTGTCAGCATTTTGAAAAACCCTAACTTAACTCTGGTTCCGTGTCACATATAGAATTTTTTTTGATATTTGCAACCATAGTAAAACAAAGACTATAAAAGAAGTGAGAATTGTGTCCAGCCTTTTTTATTTTTCAATATTTTTTATTGATTTTTTTTGTGCCCCCAACCAAGTTACATGCCCTTGACTGGAATCGAATCTGGGACCCTTTAGTCCCCAGGCCGACGCTCTATCCACTGAGCCAAACCAGTTAGGGCTCAAACACTCTTTAAGAATTCACCAACCAACTAACAAAAATATCCTGTTCAACTCTCTTGTAAAATGACGTGACACATTTAATGTAATACTATCCTTGTTCTTCTGAGAAAGGCTTTCTCAGGGACATACAATTAACTTCTCAAATTTATGTACTTTTTTTTCTCTTTTTATATTGACTTCCCCCATTTAAAAATATATATGAACCAATGAATTTTCAAGTGCCCATTCTCAGTTTTTTTGAGATTTATTTACTTGTGAGCATATTGCCTCTCTCCCTTAGGGATCCCAAAACAATTCCTGGCAGTGTGTGTGTGCATGTGTGGGTTGTGTGTGTTGGGGGCAGGGAGGTGGGTCTTGGGAATCTATAGAAGCAAAGTCTGAAGAAGAGAGTGTAATCCTGACCACGATTACTGGTTTGTAGAGGCTGTCCACTCTTGAAAAGCCGCATTTCAAAAAAGTCCAAGTCTATGCCTCCACTACTCCCAGCAATTGACATCAAATTGTTTAGACTTCTAACAGTGTGTCTTCAGATCTAAACTATATTAAACACTGGCTCTGTACAAAGTGATGAAAGAAAACTGATAAGACATAAGTTACTGAAATATATAAAGATATAAATTGAAGTAAACAAATGCTCATCAAATTGCCACATTCTTTAGGTTCTAGCTGCCTGTTGCCCTGGCTCAGGCCTGGTAACTGTCCTTTTATCAAACTAAACCCTTTTTCAACTAACTGCTGGGGAGCCCCTTACTGCAAACCTCACACAATGGAGTGTTATTCTGCCTAAGTAATTGCCAAAAAGTAATAAATCAGCGACCACCAGTTTAATAGATGGGTGAGAGTGCTTAGAGTAGGAATAGAACCTACATTTTTTTAAATACTCTGGTCAATTTAATATTTTTGAGTGTCCACTGCATATATGTATCTTTTTAGAACCTATCCACATACTATGGCAAAATATTTTGTTCATTGTATAACTCAAATAGAAATGTTTTAAAGATACAATTTAAGAATTTATCTTGAGGCATAAACACTCTATTCTGCAGATGAATAGGGAGTAGTTCAGCACCACAGTCCACCACTTCTCGGCTATTGTGGGTTGAACTGTGTCCCTCAAAAATATTTGTGCATGTCTTAACCTGTGAATGTGGCCTTCTTTGGTAATACCATGCGACAAAGGAAACAGATGCTAGAGTGATGTGACTACTAGCCAAGGACTCTCAGGCAATTCTCAAAATGAGGCCCTCTGCTTGACTTCTTTTCCTTATATGTGATTCATAGAATCTCAGAAATTCCAAAGGACTTTAGTGGTCTCCTAACATTGCCCTTAACAGATGGGGAGAGAGGGACCCAGAGGTTCCAGTGTTTGAGTTCTAGTCTGATGTCTACTGAAACCTCCTTCAGCCAGGCTGGGTGGACTTGACATCCTTAAGGAACTCAGCCAAGTGGTCAAGACAAGGAAATAGATGAACACACTCAACCATTTCCCCAAACCTATACCATGTCTTGGCACTGAGCTTGCAAATGCCATTCCTTCTGTCTAGCAAACTTTTCTTCCCTTAGTTCCTCACTGTGGATTTTTTTTTCCATCAGTGAAATGCTAGTTTCAACATTACCTGCTCTGGGAGGGTCTCCCCCTACAACCTAGAATGGATTCCTTGATCCACATGTGTCCTCCCAGAGTGCACTTCGCTTATCTTTCCTGTAATGCTTTTTTGCCTCTTTTCCCCACATGAACATAAGATCCTGATGACCACTCTAGACCTTGGTTTCCATTGTCTGTCGCATTTCTAACATAAAGCAGCCCCTCAGATATTTGGAGGCGTGTGCAGAGCACAAGGGCAACAGGTGGGAAGACTGACTGATGACCAAGGTGATGCCAGGGCCAAGTTCAAAAGAGAGGTAGAAATTCACCAAGGAGTCAACAGGGAAAGGCATTCCAGGGAGAGCTCTTAATAGGAGCAACTATGGGAAGAGTTGGTGGGGCGGGGAGGGTAAACTGCATGTAGCTTGCATTGCTGGAAGATAAAGAACAAGGCAGAAATGGCCAGAGATAAAATTGAGATTAAGCAGAAATACATTAAAAAAAACACGCCAACTTTAATATTCTATTTCATCCTTCCTAGCAGTTTAACTCCAACCAGGTTATTTAACCACTCTATGCCTCAGTTTCCTCACTTGTAAACTGAAGATCTTAACAGTCATCTTCACATAAAGTTGTTGCAAGGATTGAGTTAACATGCGGGGAACATTTAAAAGAACAAGAGTGAGAACTAGGGAAGTGCTTACTATTTTAATTATATTAAAGACTTCGTCCTATAGGCCAGCTGGAGGCTCATGCGTCTATTTTCAGCAGGGGCCCAATGTGGTCAGCTTTTCTGTACAAAGATTTGTGGGGTTGGGGTTAGTGGAGCAGGTCAGGGCAGAAAAGCAGCTGGAAACTATTTTCTACAACAGCCCAAGAGTGATAAGGACTGAAGTGACTTGGGACAGGAATGGAGGGGACGAGTAGGATTGAGCAGCCTTTAGCAGGCAAAATTGGCAGGATTTAGTGCCTGGCTAGAATTGGGTGGGAAGAGATTGCAAGCAGTTAAGGACGCCCCCCAGATTTCTGGTTTAGGAAATTTGGACGGGAAAGATACAGAAAGACAAGGAATATGTGAGCACTTTCCATGCATCAGACTCAGAGTTAGACTCCTAATGCCAAGAGACGCTGAGGAACTGGCCCAGGGCCACAGCGAGTGAGCAAGTGGCCGAGCGAGACTTGAAACTCTGTCTCCAGTGGCCAAGTGGGTGCACTTTCCAACACACCCCATTGCAATCCAGGAAATGGGTCCTACCCAGGGGTAAAATTTCTGCCTTTCACATCACAGCTCTTAACTCATAAAGAGGATCAACAAGGGAAATTCGGGCACTGAGGGAGGTGGGGTGTGGGGGTTAGGGGGCTTTTGAACTTTTAGGGCTTCCACACCCAAAATAATAACGTGTCTTACCTCAAGTCACCTCACATTGGCAAATTTCTTTTGTTCCATTTATTTTAATGTCATAAGTGTTATACAAACTTGAATACTTTGCCCCTCACACCCATTTTTGTTGCTGGAGGCAGATCTCTCAGGTTTATGTCTTACCTTTCTATTAAAAAGTGTTGCAGTCTAACACTGCCATTGAGTATAAGAAATGAAGAGCAGAATCTCTGCCTCCGGCCCCAGCCTCACAGCTGAAGGTGGCAGAGGAAGCCCCGGTGGTTTTGGTCCCAAAGAAGCTGTGGTTGTGGGGGAGGGGCCAGTGGGAAGACCTGCCTCTGCATGGTCTTCGCAAGGACCAGTTCCCTACCGTCCTCTGAGAACTACATCATAGACACCGAGGCGAGGGCAAGCAGGGACACAGCAGGACAGGAAGACTATGATCACCTCCAGTCTCTCTCCCACCCTGACAATGACATCCTCATCAACAGCGCCGACAGCTGGGAAACACTCCTGAGAAGGGGACCCCGGAGGTCAATGAAGTGCTTCTGCCTGCCCCAACGTGCCTATCATCTTCGTGGGCAAGAAGGACTGGAGGCAAGACCAGGAGAGAGCTGGCCCAGGTGAATCAGGAGCCCATTCCGTCTGAGGAAGGCCAGGATCAGTGCCTCTGGCTATCTTGAGTGTTCAGCCAAGACCCAGGATGGGGGTGTGGGAGGTATTGGAGATGGCCACTCGCACTGGCCTCCAGCTCCGCCAGAATAAGCACCAGAGGGGCTACCCCATTCTCTGAGATACCCAAGGCCTCCTCCGTTTCCCACCAGTTCTCCCTCCACGGGGTTCAGAAGCACCCTCTGTCCCCATCCCCACCCTCTTAAGGCTACATGCTGAAGGCTCCCTTTTTCGTGTCCCTCCAGCCCAGGAACTGCATGGAGTTTTCCAATCCCCCCACCCCAGGGCTGGTGGTGGCAGGTCCTGCCTCCCCCGAGCACTCTGGGTACCTGAGGCTATCCCTGCTCTCCCTCCAGAGGAAAACTCTCCTGCGGCTGCCTGGGTCCAGGGGTGGGGCTCTTGGTCCCTTTGGCCTTCCCCAGACCATCATCACACATCAGCACTTTATACATCTCTGGGTGTCTGGGGTAGGGGACTTGGAGGGTGTAACCCAGAGTTGGGGCCCCTGGTATTTCTGCTTTGGCTACAGTGGGTGGGGGGGCATGAATAAAAAAAGTCACAGACTTGGACATGTGTAAAAAAAAAAAAGAGGGAGAGAGATGAAAAACACCCTATGGAATTGCGTATTCAAGCTGTTTTTAAGCATCTTTTCCCAATTTCATTTCAAAAAGCTGGTTGGAGGTTTGTTTGTTTATTGACTTATTTATATTAAGTAGAACCTGGCTTGATAACTGTGTGTTGAATGAGAGTCCCTGAAGTTAGTTAGAAAACCCAGCAAATCCTCAAACAATAAAATTCAAGAAGCAACACATCCCCTTCTCACAAGCTCAGGGCCCCTCCAATTGCCCTTGGAGCAGCAGAAGGAAGTGTTCCTCACACCCCAGGCTCCAGACATCCCTGCAAATGCAGCGGGAGTGGGAGAGAGCCTGACCTCATTGGTACTTAGCGGATTACACAGGGACCAGGGTGGCTGCGGAGCTCTTGGAGGAAGGGTGACTGGCTTCTTGCAAGGAGGCTCATGCAAATGAAGGTAACTGGCAACGTGCCCGCAAGGAACTGCCCTTTGGTCCTTGATAACACTTATCAGGAAATCACCTTCCTGTCCTTAATCAGCCCAGGACTTTTAAAGAGATGAGACTGGCTTGGGCATGTGGGGGACAAAAAGGAGGAAGTGACAACCATCAGTTATCAAACTCTTGTGCAGTGTCTCCGCCCCACCCGGTTTCAATTTCTGGGCAAGTTGAGGGAAGGTTGTGTAGCTGATAGAAGCAAATGGTGGAGCGTTTGGCCCAGCCTATCAGATATGTCATCACCTTTTCAAGGTGAGAACTTGATAAGAAGAAGCACAGAAGTACAGCGTTCCAAATCAGATTAGACAAAACAGAAAAGTTCTGAAAGGTAATCTGACATCTTTTCACCACTACTGCCAAGAAAAAGAAAAGGTCAGTTTTTGAAGAACGCAATTGTCTTTCTGTAAAATTGCATTTTCAGAAAGTGAATGTTGACCAAGAAAAACTTAGGGATATGACAAGCTATGTCCTGGTGCTGTAAAGCCATGGAATGCAGGAATATATAGTAACAGCCCGCATATATTGAGAGCTTAACTTGTCCTGAGTTCTAAGTCCCTGTTATAAGAACTTTTTATATACTGACACATTTATCCCACAGACTCGACGAGGAAGATGAGATGGACTCCAAGTGAGATGCAGTTCACCCAAGGACCTCAGTGTCAGAGCCAGTATCTGAAATCAGGTCCTAGTGCCCATCCTCTGAAGATATAGATAAGTAGCTACAACAAAAGCATGTTTTGATGAAGAAGAAAAAAAAGAAGCCACACCTATCAAATGAATTTACTCTGGTCTCCTTGTAATCAGATTGGACCAGGGGGTAAATCTTCAAGAAGTATAATTCTTAGAAACTGATTAACCTGGAGAGATAAGATGAGTGTTGGCACCCTGTTTATATATAAGCGGAACTTTCCTTCAGAGACAAAAACGGCTCACACATGCTTATAGATAATTCTATTTATGGTGCAAACACAAAGAAAAATGTAACTCTTGGTGCAGGCTCATAGGAATTTCAAGTCAAACCTGGCTCTGAGTTTGAAATGTGGGTATTTTTATTCTAACATTGGAAGAGACTCTCCAATGCATAAAATGGGCCCAATTAACATGAATAACCTGCACTTTGTCTGAATGGTAATAAAACTTATTTAACAATTGAGGATCTTAACGTCAATGTAAGGCACTTATTTTCCTAAAGCACACAGAGTAAGAGAGAAAAAAATCACTTGGTATTTAATTGCTTTGCAAATGAAATCACTCCTTTTCCCCTCCAAGCTGCTACAGTCTCCATCTCAGCAAATCAACTCCTGATGGCTAAGCCGAACTGGTCTGAAGTATCTTCTATGACCAAGGAAATTAAGGACTTCTTTTCAGATGAGGATCTGGAATTGGAAGAGGGAGCTCCTCAGATTAGGAAGGGAAGGTGGCTAGAAATATGGGCACCAGGAGAATGTCATCAAACTTGTGTTGGTTATATAGCTCAACTGTCCCTATCCTAGGCTAGAACCATGTCAAATCAACAAATTTACCCTTAAAAAGAAGTTAGGAGGAGAGGAGAGAATGTTACAGGTTTTCCCCATTCTACATCTATTTAATTACTTTTAGTGAACCTTTTGTTTAATAGCCAAGGTTAAATATGTGATGATTCTTTTAGAGATGAAGCTCAGAGCATCAGGAATGTGCTTCCCACACCCATGTGGACATTTAAATTTTTTTTTTTAATTTAAAAAATTTTGAATTTTGAATCATGCACAACCGCCACAGAGAAAAAACCCAAAAGTTGAATCTCAGATTTCCACAAAGAGATTGACTCCAAGTAAAATAAAACCCAATGATTTCCTCTCCCTAATCACTTTTTTAAACTCATGTGTACTAATGGGGTCTCTTTCCATACTTAAGTGTAGACTGTTTCTTTTGGAAGCCTCATTATTGAGGTACCTTTTTGAGAGCTTGTTTGGAGGTTCTAGCAGGGGAGCGCAGCTACTCGTAGACCCTTGAGCGAAGACCGGTCCTCTCCCTCTCCCCGGGGGTCGGGGGGGGAGGTCGTCCTCTTCCACTGAGCAGGCAACTTCAGGAGGGACGCACATGGATCGGTGAGGGAGGAGGGGGACACCCGCCTAGCCAGCCAGATCAGCCGAATCAACCCTGGCGATCAATGGGGTGACAGATGTCGCAGCCAGATCGCCCTCACATCCGAGGTACCTTTTTGAATACCCCTAACCCTATTATGGTCCTGAAGTTCTATAAAGTCAACCCAAAACATAATGACAGCAACATCACATCTTCGCTAAAAAATACAGAACCCCACAGGACAGCTGCAATCAGTGGCCTTTTCCAAGTGAAAGAGAAGCCCGGACCGTGTCAGACTTATTACCTGTGGAAATGTGCAGGTGGGAACAAAAAAGAGAACATTTTCTTGTTTAATTTCACCAGGACATCAAGCATGCCAATCCAGTTACCCAGAGTCAACAACTCACAAACCCATAAATTTATGCTCAGTTCAGAACAACTTCTCACCTGTCTCTCATTTTGGAGGGAGGTATATGAAATACTGCTGCCTTTTCCTGCCTGGCGTGGCTGGGTTGGATGGCTGTTGTCCCGTACACCAAAAGGTTGCTGGTTGGATTCCTGGTCAGGGCACTTGTCCGGGTTGCTGCCTCCATCCATGGTGGGGAGTGTGCAGCCAATCAACGTTGTGCTTTCACATCAATGTTTCTCTCTTCTCTCATCCTCTCTCTCTAAAAATCAAGAAACTATTCTTAAAAGTATATTTAGCTGCCTTCTTGCAAAAATTAGAATTTTCAATGGTGGCATCTCTAGCACTGACCTTCCCAAGCCTCCATTTTTCCTTTCCATTCTTAGAAATCTCTTGATCCCTTCCTCTCCATTTCTAAAAATTATATTATGGAAATGTTAAACATACGGAAGTAGAGACTAGTATAACAAACTCTCAGGTATCCATCATCTAGTTTAGGGAATCGACATTCCACTTTATTATTAGCTGGACTTGTGCTAGGAACTGCCCAGGCAGGCCTGCTCCAAACGCGCTTTAATTTTCACCTCTCAGCCCTTTCTCCTCCCTCCTTTCTCTTTCTCCTGCTTATTCAAAATTCTAGCCTTGTCAATCTTCCCTCATTCCACAAATACCCTACGCTAGCAGTTCGCAAACTCAAAAGTCTGCAGGAACCACACTCTACTCACTTGTGGGCAGAGTGACCACCGTGCTTGAAGGGGTAAGGCCCTATTGCAATCTTTTTCAAGAAAAATCAAGAATCTGAATTTTTAAAACAAATAAAAATCACCATCTCAAATCAAAGGTGATGGATGTGCTAACTAACCTTATTATGGTAATTCTTTCGCAATATACACATATATATCAGACTGTATGTGTTAAACTTACACAATGTTAGTTGTCAATTATTTCTCGATAAAGCTTGGGGAGGAAAAAAAGGGAAATGAAGCATGTTACATTTTTTTTCATTCTTGGGGGAAATTTTTTTTGTGTGTGCATGAATACTTCAGGCCAAACCAAATAAATGATGGTGAGAGGTATTTAGTGCCCAAGCCACCCACCTATAGCAGACCTGATGGAATGCACCACACCCCCTTGGCCCACCTAATTTCACCAAACACTCATGCACCTTGCCAGCACCCCTCATCAAACTTGGGTTGGCTTCCCTTGGCTTTGCTACTGCAGGCTTTCAAGGAAGCCTCATGCACAATTCAGAAAATCTGAATGTGGGGGTCATTCTCCCACGAGCACCTCCCAATAGGTGAAGGAGTTTGTGTATCCAAGTCCCAGCATTCCTGTCCTCTGGGGGTACAATTCTGAGGCCCCTTCTAAATTATTCCTTGGGGAGACCCTATGGGATAACTCCAGTTGCCCACCATGCTAACAGGCTCATCAACACATCCTTCACTGGTCTTGTCTCATTTTTCCACTTTCTCATTCTACTTTCTGGCATCATCTCTCAAGCAAGCTTCCTACACCAAGTCCTGTGTCAGTCTGTGTTCCGGGAACCCAACCATCACTTGGAGGGGTGCTCTGACCTCTAGGTTTCACACATGCTGTTTCCTCTGCCCCTGATAATTCTTCATTTAATTCTTACCTCTTCTTCAGGAACCTGCGTAAAGATCATTTCCTCTGGAAGACGTCTCTGACCTTTCCTCTCTCCTAATGCTGAGGGATCCTGCTGCACTGTTTCCACAGCCACAATGCTGACACCAGGTGTCAACTGGAAGCTACCGAAGAGAGGAACAGTGGCCTTCTTACCCTCCACCGCATGCCTGGTACTATATATACACAATGGCTGGCATAATACAGGTTTAAAAAATATTTGTGGAATGAATGAAATTATATTGGAAATAGTTAAGAAGTTACCCTGCAAAGAACCTAATACTCTCTATCAGGTTTTAACAGTATGTTCACTGGACCCTAATGACCCCATTCTCATTCTTATTTTGTAGGTGAAGAAACTGAAGCTCAGAAAACTCTTGACTCAGACTGGACTTGAACTCATGGACATTTTCTACATGGCTACCTTATACCTCGAGTCTTCGTGCCCAACATTAAAGTGACTAATAGGAGTAGTAAGTCAGTTCTTGAGGTTAACAATTTCCGATAGTGATTCAATCCAGGCAGAGCTATCTATCCCCAGTAGGGGTGTGGGTGGGAGGGCAGGTGGAGAAAAGTATGTCAACTAGACTTAACTTGAATTCCAGGAGTTGCCTTTTTAAAGTCCCTTAGGAACATTTAAAGAGCACAAACCTAAAACCACAAAAGACTTAAAGCAAGTTTTTTGTTGCTTTAAATTTCAGCTATTGTATTTTTTTTTTTGGTCTCTAGAAGTTCAATTTGTCTTTTTTACACTTTCCATTTTTCTTATATGTTTGTGCTTTCTTCTGCCTTCTTTAACACATGGGAAATGTTTATTATAGGTATTTTCACATCTTTGTCTATTAATTCTATCACCTGCTTCAGTTCTGGGCTGTGTCTAACTTTGGTTTTCTTTTTTAAAATGAGAATGTTTTAGATCAATTACTAAGATCACTTTTTGGGATAATTAGTAATCTTGAAAGTTGCATTGTCATTAGTAGGGTATTAAAAATAAGATCTTTAGAAAAAGGTCTAAATATATTTAGTTCAATGTAATTTAGAATTAGGGGTGATATGTAAGTGAAGAGAAAAACTTAAGGAACGGGAAATAAGTTTCTCATGTCAACATAAACATCAGACACAAACTATAACTGACCACGCACTGACTTTTTCCTCTGTTTCTAAAGGAAAGGTTTAAAAGTTTGGGCCTGGATTAGACATTGGTGACTGAATACAATTGCATTTCCAAAAATTTCCTTGACTTAAATAGCTTATGTGTTTGTTAAAACAAGAACCCAGATTTACTCAGTTTTACATAAACACAAAACATTTGCTAAACCAACCATTTCAATTTTAGAAGAAACATGTGGACGAACACAGGCTCTAAAAGGCATTAAAGGGAAAACAAGTGCTCGTGCAGCTTAAACTTTACCTATTTGCTGTTAAAGCATCTGGTGCAAATCCTGTTTTCTTGGCTCTCCACCTGCCGTTTGAACTCCTAACATGGTATCACAACTGGTTTCCTGAAGACTATGCTCCTAAGACAGCATCCTGCTAAGTACTGTGCTTGCCCCTCAGGACTAACTGCTGGGCCCTGACTAATGCAGCTGGGGAGCATATGGAAGGCAACCGATTGTTTTTTCTCTCCTCTCTTCCTCTCTCTAAGCATGTCCGTAAAGATTAAAAAAGAAAGAAAGAAAGAAACAGAATACCAGCCCCTTTGTGTTCTCTTATTAAGTTTACTTTCTAAGACAGCCTTTGGTACTTAGAATCTAAATTTGATATCTATCAGAAGCAACAGGGAAACAATGTTCATTTTCCCACTCAACAGAAATAAGGTTTAAGGCTCACGAGGTACATTTTAAAAAATTATCTTTATTTAGGTTTCTGATTCAGCACATGTATCAAAGACTAATCAACATAAAGAAGTAAATAAGACATTAATTGGAAGTCTTACATCTCTCTACACTCTGACCGAGAATGTCAAGATTGCCACTATTACAGAACTCCAACCTCATCAAGTTGTAGACCAGCTGTCATGAACACACAGTGTGCACAGAGGCGCAGAGGCAAAAGACAAGCTAGCACTTGGCTCTCTTCTCCTCCTTGCTGATGTCTTTCTGTTTGACAGTCCACTTTGCTTTCCGTGCTCAGTTCCAAATAAAGTCCAAAGCAGCCTCAGGGTCAGCCTGACCGAATACGCTTCCGGAGGAATGCATTCTGGAACTGCTGTGCCTGCAGCTTTGTTTTTGCCAGGATGAAGTTCAGATCGAGATGTACAATACAATCTAGATGACGGTGCAGACTAAGAACTAAAGTTGAGCAGTAACCCGAGTTAAGGCATGAATGCACACACGCACACGTGCACACACACAGCACCCACACCACCATGAAAGTAGGATTCCTCCAATTGCCTGACGAGAGGCAACCAGGACTTGGCAGTTAACCACAACTGCTGAGCATTCTGGAAAACGCTCCCCATAATTTTATGCTAACAGCTGTGTGTGTATGTTTTATATTTTAAAAAAAAATTAAAGAGAAATAAAGGAAACTAGAAACAAAACAAAAACCTAAAAACCCCTCATTTCTTACAATGGCTCTTGAGCATGGAACTCATGTAGCAGCGTCAATGGCTGGCTCTTTAATAATTTGGAAATAAAAGGTTGTTTTACTATGTATTTCTTTGGTAGTCATCACTACAAAGTTTTCAGTGTTGGTTACCTAAAAGACAAGTACTAGACAGAAGATCAAGTTACACAGAGAAATTTCTTCTGTACTGAGTAAGATAAAAATATTGAGCTCTCGAAGCACAAGTCACTATGCTTTTTTTTCTTGTCTTACGGGGCACCCTCTACAAGCAAGGCTTCGTGCAGGAGAAGTTTGTGCCTACCTAACAAAGGGTGATACATATTCTATTGTCCTACAATTGAACAGGCAACAAAAATTCACATTGTCAATTATTTCTGGTCAAATCAGAAGCCAATTACAAAGGGACAGCAGCACTTGGTGTCAAAGCCACATTCTGGTCACACACTCATTCCATGGTTGTGGTCAGTATCTCAGGAGCTCAGCATTTAAGGCTCCTTTCAACCAACGAAGGAGCAAGGTGAATGAAATCTTGAATACTTCCACCATCTGCAAATTTCTATAATTCTGCCTGAAACGCCAGCATGCTCTTGAGAGAAAAGCAGGTCAGAGCCTAGAGAAGTGTCAGGTATCAGGTAAGCGAATTTGGTTTCGCGTAGAAGGCATGGTAACCTGGCAATGAAGTTCTTATCCTATTAGCAGCACAGTGGTAGCCAAGGGTCTCTGTCAGCAAGACAGGAAAATGAAGCTACTGAAGCTACTGAAGCTACTATTGCTCGGCCTTTGGGATGGCTACAGGTTTTACAAAGGCCTTCCGGGAGTCAGTCCCGAGTTACCCTGGGCGAGCGGGCACCAGGAATGGCAGTAACCACGGTCAGCCCCGAGGAGAACCGGCTGAGGTGAGTCAGCTTCCCATGGGTGGGGGGGCTCCTGCCTCTCTGAGCTCGGGGTCTGAATCTGCCTTGGCAGGCATTGCCCAAGTGCGGCAGGCTCCACACGGGGTCACAAAACACTTTAAAAAGACACGAAACAGCATAAATTCAAAGTAGTAGTGTTTGTTCTATCAGTTCTGAATGTCCGCAGGGAGAGGACGTTAGATTTATGGTGAGAAGGTGCCGTCTGAAGGAGCTGTGTTCTAGTTTGAAATGAAACGACTAGCCTAAGGGGACCCAGCACTCCATCTGGGCAGACGTCTGAATGCCAAGAACCTCGTCTCTAAAAGGCATGGGTCAGGAACTACTTGCTCACTCCAAGTGCTCTGTCATTCTCCAGACGGCGATGTTCTGACCTTTGTGCTTTCAGGAGGTAATAACTACACTGACAGGAAGCAGAGGGACGGTCTCTACATGATGGACTTCCTCGTTTGAGTGCAAGACACTGTCCAACAGCACTGAAGACTATAATCTTGTAGAAGAGTCTTGTAAACATAGGCCATATTTCTCCTCTAAGAAAAACCAAGAACTGTACCATGAGGGCAAACGTCGTTCGCCTACTCTCCGAATGCCGCGGAATGGCAATGTACCAGGAGGGACAGTGAGCTATTGGTGACATCCTCGGGTTTCCGCTGACCCCGTCTGATCGTATTAAAAACCTAAAGCCTCAGTAATAATATGCCAAGCTTCTCCCCCTATTTGAGAACTGTACTATGATTATGTATATTACACACACATTATAAATAAAATTTATATAGACGTACGATTTCTTCCAAACAATTGAGGAGTGACGCTCTCCGTTTGGGGGTGGGGGGTGGGGGGTGGAAGCAGGAAGAGGTGAAAAATCCTATTGTTGCTTTGACTCTCAAGTTCTTAAAATGCTAGTGAAACACTATTATTCAACAAGACTTTTTTTCTTTCTGTGACTCTTAAATATGCATTCAAAGGCAAAAGTGAAGGTTTCTATACTGTACAATATTAAATATCTACAATGTCATGGTTCCTTATTTTTAGGAGTGTGTTCAATAAAGAGCTAGCTATTAGAGATGGTTGTCACAAAACATGGACTCTTAAAAATTACTGATAAATTAACTTTCAGTCCTCTGATTATATCCAACGGATACACATTCTCATCATAAAATATACATTCTCTAGGTAAGGTATTTCCGCCCACAGCATATATAAATATGCAAACACAGGTGGTAAAAATCACTTTACTACCAAAGTACAAAACAGTAACTGCCGAAAAGCAAAAATAAAGGTGTTGCAGTCTTAAGAAAAGAGTGACTCACAGTGTTCCACTTCGAAGTGAAACCCAACGATTTATTTGTGCTAAATGCATGGGGATAACGTATTCAGAATATACTTCTTTGTACACACTGCACTTCTTATACTGGGCGAAATAAGCAGTCACCAATACTAATGTGCTACTTTCCTATACACCTCTTCTCTCGTCTGCCAAGCAATAAAGTACTGTGTGGCCATTATGCCAAGGTATTTCTATAACATTCATTTCAAATAGTATCTTCTAATAATTTCGCACCTTTAAAATATTTGTTCAAACTCTATATTAGGGAAACACAGTAAAGACTGGAAAGGGGAAACAGCTGTTGTTTGTTATAATCGCATTGCCTTCTGTAGCAGAAATCAAACAGCACGCTCTAATCAGCCATCGCAACCACGGTGGGAGGACAACATTTATGGACGCACGTGAGAGGGGGCCAGTTTGGGAAGATTAACATTAAGGAGAAAGAAAGAATCACACTTTAATATACAATAATTACCCATCCCATGTAGGTGGAAAAGGTACAGCCATGTGATCCATTACTTTTGGCTGTTTTACAAGAGACGTGGATGCTGATCTACACTGAAAATAACCTATAAAAAGGGTATCTGTAGAAAGCTCTATTAACAGTCTTGGGCACTGATCCATCTAACTTTCCATTCTCCGCTGAAAGCTAGATTTCCAAATTGTAGTGCTGAACTATTGGTATGTTTGGTAAACACCATTCTAATGGGGGGGCTGGTGAGAACAGCTCAGTAATTTTTCTGCAAATTCATGGGGGGAAAATATATATAAAAAAAAAGATATCCCCTTTTTATTTTACAAACCTAAAAGCCAGGAAAATGAAGCTCTGGGGCCAAGCAGAAAACGGCACACTGCTGCAGAATTACCGAACAACGCAAAGCAGAGGTTCCAGCCGAGGAATGGACGCACGTGTCGATTCAAGTAAAACACTGATGGAAAGTCGTCTGGTTAGTGTTGTAACCCACAACACTGGCTGCGTTTCCGACAAACATTTACAACACAATTAATAGTGAAGCCTAGATAACCTCAGTGCAAATAAGTCAGATCCAAATATGCCAGGGGAAGAAGCCTTTGGCATTGAGTAGACGGCTCCACGGTACGAGTCCCAACATGAGATTCAGACTAAGCACATGCATTAAGGCTGGGAGGAGGGGTGCACCGAATGTGGCGAAGGGGCGGGCTGCGTGGTGGCTGCCGAGGGGACCGCGGGCTGCATGGGTGGTGGAGGTGGGGGCGGAGGCGGCTGGACCGGGGTCTGTGTGTTGGGAGACGGAGGCGGCGTGGGCCGTTTGAATTTGTCAGGACTGTTGCTTCTCCGTGGCGAAGGCCTCTGTAGAAAGGACAGGAGCAGTAGGTCAGTTAAGGGACAGACAGCTCATTTCTTCCACAGCCTGACTCAAGAGCTGAGGCCAGTGAAATGCTGACCAGCAACTTCCTTATCCATCCCTACTGATTTCTAAACTAGTAATGAAAACTCCAACAAAGTCAGGTTTATGCCTAACACCTATGAAAAAGCAAAAACACTATGAAACTTGCCTTGACCAAAGTACTGGACTTGTCCCCCTTCAATAAATCAGTCCTAAAAGTAAGGTGGACCTGTCACACCCTCCCTTACATTAGCACTAACCAAAGTTTTCAATATCCTAAAAGCTTAAGCTAAACCAAAAACGTTCCTGCTTTTACACAGAGCCCTCAAACCAGCAGAACAGCTTCAGAAAAACCTTAATGCTCTTGAAGAATAGTTTTTTGTTTAAAGAGTTCCTTACTGGGAATACCTTGAATGCAGTCTTGTTCTCAAACCCCTATTAGCTACATTTCCAATTGCTCTATTAGCCAACTAAATAACCAGTTCTAAAGAAAAAAAAGATCCCCTGAGTGAGGTTTGAACCAGATGCACTTGAGGTTCCAATTTCAGGAGGAAAAATTCTGCGTGAAACTAGAAACAAAGCTAATTTCAGAAAGCATAGTGAGGGCCAGTGAACTGTGAAGGTGCAGACAATAAATATTCTAGACATTATGGCAACTAACAGTAATTGGTTATGGCAAGGAGCTGGCCAGAGTTCAATCAAGGCATTGGCTAGAGTTCAAAGTAAGTTTCACAAGGGTGATTTTTCAAGGAAAGTGAAGTTGAAATTTTGCTTCAGGGATAGATTTTAGTGTCAACACCAGAATTCGCTATCAGACTGTTAGGAAGTCTCTCTGTAGTTTTTAAGGTGAGCTGGTGGAGGGAGGGAGGGAGGAAGAATGGTGAATGTCTAAGGGCATCGATCCTGGTCTCCTAAGGAGGACCAGTGAGACCGCCATCTGGGGTAAGTGCTGCTTCCCACCACGTGGTACTCACTGTGATGCCGTGGGATGCTCCCATATGCTGCACATGAAGACCCGGGGAATTGTAGTAAGACATGCCGGCTCTCGTCAGTGAAGTTGGTGGCGTGAAACCAACCGTGTGACTTGCATATGACAGACCTGAAATATAACAAGACCTTGTAAGCATTATTTCAAACTCAAATTATCTGTTGTCCTTGACCATCTAGGAGGCTCCAAAGTGCAGAAGTTCTCAGTCACTCACAAAAATGAAAACAGATGAGGTGCACAATGGGCTCAGCGAATGGCCTGCTGGGTGACAAGGGATGCAAAAGTCAAGCCCTGGAACAGGAGAGCGGTCAGAAATAATCCCATGCATACATGGTCAAACAATTTTCAACAAGAGCGCTGAGAATTCACCATGGGGAGAGGGTAGTCTCCTCAACAAACGGTGTTTGAAAAACTGGGTACCCACAGGCAGAAGAATGACACCGGACCCCTAGCCCCATGTTACACCACACACAAAAATCAACTAAACACGGGCTAAAGGCTTGACTGTAACACTAGAAACTGTAACACTCCTAAAAGAAAAAACAGGGAAAGGCTTCCTGATATTGGTCTTGGCAATAATTTTTCAGATATGACACAAAAAACACAGCCATAAAAGCAAAAATAAACATCAAACTAAAAGCTTCTGTTCAGCAAAGAATACAATCAATGGAGGTAATCTACAGAATGTGAGAAAACGTTTACAAATCATGAATCAGATCCGCAATTAGTATCCAAAATATATAAGGAACTCCTACAACTCAATAGCAAATAAATAAACAACCCAATTAAAAAATGGGCAAAGGCCTATTTTCCAAAGATGACCGACAAATGACAAATAGGCACATAAAAAGATGTTTAACGCCACTAATCATCAGGGAAATGCAAATCAAAACCACAACGAGATAGCACCTTACACCTCTATTAGGATGACTGTTATACTAAGCGACAGTAAACAAAGAAGGATCTCATCCTTTGAGACAGCCTGGAGGGACCTAGAGAATATTATGCTAAGCAAAATAAGCCAGTCAGAGAAAGACAAGTATCACATGATCTCACTCATATTTGGAATCTAATGAACAAAATAAACTGATGAACAAAATGGATCCAGAGACACAGAAGCATGGAACAGACTGTCAAATCTTAGAAGGAAGGCGGGGGTGGGTGGGAAGAGATCAACCAAAGAACTTGTATGCACATATGCATAGTCCATGGACACAGATAATGGTGTGGTGAAGGCCTGGGGAGGGGAGGAGGGCAGAGTGGGCTAGAAGGAGTCAATGTTGTAATACTTTCAACAATAAAGATTTAAAAAATAAATACATAAGTAAATAAATAAAATTAAAAAATATATATGTAAATGTTGGCAAGGAATGTGGAGAACTTTGAACTATTGTGCACTGCTGGCAGGAATGTACATTGGTGCAGCCACTATGGAAAACAGTATGGATTTCCTCAAAAAATTAAAAATAGCACTACCATCTGACCCAGCCATCCTACATCTGGGCACTTATGCAAAGAAATGAAATCAGGATATTGAAAAGCACTTTGTGCCCCCATGCTCACTGCAACAGTATTCACAGTAGCCAAGATATAGAAACAGCCTAAATCCTATCAATAGATGAGCGGATGAAGAAAATGTATACGTACAATGAAATATTCTTCCGCCTTGAAAAGAAAATTCTTTTTAAAGAGAACATGAATGAACCTCGAAGACATTATCTATACTAATAAAAGGGTAATATGCTAATTAGACCAGGAGACCTTCCAGACATCTTTCCGGACAAAGCCATGGTGGTGGGACCGAGGCAGAGGCGGTTAGGAGCAAGTAGGTCAGGAGGGGAGGCCAGTTGGGGGTGAGTTGGCAATTAGGTCAGCAGGGGGGCGGCATTTGGGGGTCATCAGGCCGGCAGTACGGAGCAGTTAGGGGCGATCAGGCCAGCAGGGGGTGGGCAGTTAGCAGTGATCAGACCAGAAGAGGGGACAGTTGGGGAAGGCCAGCAGGCAGAGTGGTTAGGGGCAATCAGGCAGGCAGGCAGGTGAGCAGTTAAAAGCCAGCAGTCCCAGATTGCGAGAGGGATGTCCGACTGCCGGTTTCAGACATCGCCCAAGGGGTCCCAGATTGTAGAGGGTGCAGGCTGGACTGAGGAACACCCCCGCCCCCGTGCACAAATTTCATGCACTGGGCCACTAGTGCTAACTTAAGCCAGTCACAAAAGGACAAATACATATATGAGGTATCTAAGTCAGACTCATAGAGGTAGAGAGGAGAAAGGTGGTTGGTTGCCAGGGGCTGGAGGTAGGAAGAGATAGGGAATTGTTCCATGGGCAAAAGTTTCAATTATACAAGAAGAAAAAAAGTTTTAGAGATCTGCTGTACAACACTGTGTAATATACAGTTAAAAATTTGTTAAAAGGGTTGATTTCATGGTAAGTGTTCTTATCCCAATTAAAAAAACAAAGTGAACCCTTGCCAGGAAAAATAATGAGACAAAACCACTGTGTGTGCTCATGCACAGGTGCGATCAGCTGTAAGGCAAACAAAAACCACCACAGAACTTTGCAAGTGCAGGATACTCAATGAAGAAAACAAAGCCCTATATATGTCAATGTTTCCCCAAAGAAACTGATATTCAAGGAAGAAACAAGCCCCAGCGCACTATAATGTTCTACAGTCTCCGCCTAAGACCTGAGAATGATCTCCAAGTGTTCTAAAAGTGCATGCCCAGACTCCCCTCATTATTACATAGGGCTGATTTGAGGTCCTAACAGTTGTTTTTTTCCAAACATTCCTGACATGGTCATCACCCACGTGCAGTCAAGCAGCGCTGGCCATTTCTCGTTTGGTGCTGTTGGTCCAGTGGTCCAGAGCATCACTTACTTATCACTATGTAAACGTGACTACCTTTACATCTTTGTGTTCCCAGCATCTACCAGGGTCTCTAGCACAGGTCAAGCTCCATATGAATGACTGCAGTAAAAACGGAAACAAAGGAGCAATTTGGAGAGTTTGGATAAAAATATTTATTGTCAATCACTGTGTTTCCAAGATCAGCTGTTGGATGCCAAGCAACATGAACTCCCGGTAGGGCTTGTGTTCTCTCCACTGAATATCCTAAAGGTGCAAAGCTCTGTGGTGAGTTCTGCTTGCCTCTTTTCTGAATTACATCGAAACCAGAAGCAGTTGGGGAAGTTTCCCCACATTGTACAACATGTGGAAAATGTAGCCATGACATGTAGCCACTAAGCCTACCTGTAGCTGTCCTGTCCTGGAACTTGCTGCGCCTCCACATCCACTGTTAAGGGTTTGCTTTATTTCTTGGTTTGACTAGCAATAGGTGCTGCTTTCTGTTTGATCTATTTCCATTTCTGATTGTGGATATTCGGCCCACGTTTACAAAATGGAGGCTGGGGGTAAAGTACAAGGCGTTGGGAGCTAAGTGGCCATTCCCTGTAATGTTTATGCAGGAAGCAGGAAGAAGAGGTGTTCTTTGAACAGCTTTGTGGAATATACAATCCTAAGTCTATTTCTTATGAAAGCAGCGAAATTTAAGAGAAAGACTGTAAAAGTGGATTCTTATCCCAGGTAAGAGAAGCTCGGAAGGTTCAATTCATAATAACAAAAATAAGACCCAGCTTATTTTCTAGTATTATAAGGTTTATTATTATGTTAAACTGCTCGTCAAAAATCTTCAAAGACTCCTACTGTTTATCTAAATTTAAAAAACTTCTCTTGTCTGGCTATTATAATTCTCTTCTTTGGCCTATGCATTTGGCTCCAAACTATCTCTTGATGTTCCCGGTCAGTGGTTATCAAAGCCCTCGACCAACCCAAATCTAATGAATCAGAATCTATGGGGAACAGGGTCCCAGGGCAGCAGGTGTGAAGAATCACAGTGGCCTTAATTATCACTTGATTCTGACCTCCACATCTCAGTGCATACTGTGCCCACCTCCACATCTCAGTTCACACTGTGCCCTTTGCCTGGGATAGCTTCTCTTCACACAGGACTTACTAGTAACTAATCCTCCTACCCCTCAACCCCCACCCGGTCAGTCAGGACCTCACGCAGCCTCCTGGAAGAGGCCGAGGGCCCAGACTCCACAGCCGACTGCCACGTTACCTCAGCATCTAGTTCTGCCACTTGGCACTGAGCCGCTGTGGGCTTCTACTCCTTCAACTGTAAAATGAGATTATCGGCGTGACCTCTCAAGGTTGTTGTGAAGATGAAATGAGTTAATATTGCAAAATGCTGAGAGTGCCAGGCACCAAGTGAAGGCTCAGTCTGAAGGCCCACCTCAAAAGCTCTGCAAGCTGGTAGCTCTCTGCTATTTGAACCTCTTTTTAAACTATTTCGCTTTTTTTATTGTAAGTTATTTTAAAATAGTTTATAATTCACAAGAAGCAATAAAAATACTACAGGGTTCCCATGTACCCTTCCCCCAGCTTCCCTGAATGACATCTTACATAACCACAGCACATTATCAAAACCAGGAAACTGGCATTGCTCCAATACAGGTGACGACTATTTGGATGTCATCTGGCTTTACTGTATTCTTTGTGTGTGTGTGTGTATGTGTACAGCTCAATGTAGTTTCTTCACATGTACAGATGCGGGTCACTGTCACCACAACCAGGACACAGAACTGCTCCATCACCACCCACCGAGAAACTCCTTTGAGTTAGTCCCTTTAATCCTAACCCCTGGCCAGGACCAATCTGCTCTCCAGGATTGTAATTCCGTCACAATGAGAACCTTATAGAAATAAAATCACACAGTATGTAACCCTTTGAAACTAGCTTTTCTCATTCAGCATATACCCTGGCAATCACTGGAGAATGGAATTAGAAACCATGTGGGTGTGCATGGTGGGCAGTGGGTGGGGTGCACACCCTTTTTTTGAAACTTAATTATTCCTCACCCTGATGAAGGCACATGAAAATAGACTAATTGGGAATGTCTCTTTCTTAGTCTGTATAAAATAATGGACGACCTGGAAAACACTCTCTCCACAGCTAATCCACATATACACGTCCACGTATAATGAACAAGGAGATCTTTCCTAAGTTCTAGGAAATTTACCTTTCAAATTGTGAAACAGGATTCAACATATCTCAACAAGCTGGTGAACATGCAAGACTGCCAATGTCGAATGGTGAGGGAGGTAGAAGAACCAACGTGCCTAAAGCGGAAATAAAAACTGCAGGAACAGCATCGTCCCACTAAGGAGTGATTCTCTGAGAACCACAAAGTCTCCACCTCCCCCCACCGAAAAAAAAACAAAACAAAGTGAGAGAAGTGGGGGTTCAGGAAGAGATTAATCAGAAACCTTTTATGCATGTATGCATAACCCATGGACAGACAAGAGTGCAATGAAGCCCTAACTGGTTTGGCTCAGTGGATAGAGCGTCGGCCTGCGGACTCAAGGGTCCCAGGTTCGATTCCAGTCAAGGGCATGTACCTTGGTTGCGGGCATATACCCAGTAGGGGGTGTGCAGGAGGCAGCTGATCGAAGTTTCTCTCTCATTGATGTTTCTAACTCTCTATCCCTCTCCCTTCCTCTCTGTAAAAAATCAATAAAATATATATATTTTTTAAAAAAAGAGTGCAATGAAGGCCTGGGAGGGGGCAGGAGCAAGGTGGAGGGGTCAACGGGGGTTGTGGGGGGAGGCAAAGGGGGACCCCTGTAATACTTTCAACAATAAAGATAAAATAAATAAATATAAAATGTAAAAAAGAAAGTGAAAAGAACACATGAAAAATAGGATTATAATGGACTAGAATAGGAGTAATTCTGCTGCCAAATAGGAGATACAATCTACTTTGATGATATTATAGAACTTAAAATAGGATACAAATATTCTCTCTTAGCCTGGATAAAAGAAAAAAAAAATCCTGGTGTTATTTATTATGTAGTTTAAGGGGAAACCAAATAGCTTATTTATACAAGCAAGCCCCACACTATAGGGACAGGGTGCGATGAAACTCAAAATTATGAAAATAGTATATCTTCTTCAGAACACTTGTTATAAGAGAAGTTTAATGTTGCCAACAAAGGTCTGACTTTATTTTTTAATGACCACAACATTATATTTAATGAACTGGAAATTACATGCCTCTAAAGATTTCTTTAGGCTTAAATACACAGAACATTAAACTACAGGTAATATGAATCGGCATCACCTACCAAGCATAAAAGCTACTCTCCATCTTGCTTCTTCCTAAGTCATGCCTTCCTTGTAGGTCAGTAAATGAGAAAGCATTAAAGACCTTTATCATGGTAATGAAACCCAAATGCTCTTTGGGGAACATTGAGAAGCAGCTAAGTAGGGAAGCTTTGGGAGAGACGTAAAGGCCACTGGAAAGTAGGAGAAACAGTTTTAGGAATATCCTTTGGGCAGGAACAGAAGTGATGACCATGACACAGATCCAGACAGAAAGTTGTTTTTGTTTGCAAACAGCCTCTCTTTATGCTGTTGGATGCCAGAGACAGTATGATGGACATTTGTGAGCGCACTGCCACAGCCACGCTTGGTTGTAGGGCTTTTGATTTCACCTCTTAAAAACGAACAACCCACAGCGTCACAGAGCTGGGCTGGGTCCTACACTCACAAAACCGAGCCATTCCTACCTCGCGCTTTCCCTCTGGCTACCTGCGTTGCTGCAGCATCTCCCTTTACCAACCTGAAGAACAGACAATAGGAGACGTCACCCTAACACGAGGCTCGTTTACTTTCCCAAACCACAAGACCTTTACTGCCATTCCCCTTCCAAGCAGTCACTCCTTCTCCACTCCTCCACTTCTCTCTCTCTCTCTCTCTCTCTCTCGCTCTCTCTCTCTCTCTCTCTCTCTCTCTCTCTCTCTCTCTTGCCCCCGACCTGTTTAAAGTCTGTTTAGCAGCAAGCACAAGTTCAGTCTCTTCACGTCAGTCACAAGACTTAACCTTTGGCTGCTACGTTTTCATTCCTTCCTCCCCTCCACTCGCCAGCCAATCGTCCTGGCCCTGCTGCTTCCTCGTTCTGCCTGGCTGGACCGTTTACCTGCCCTCCCAGCCTGAGAGCCCCATGCTGTGCTGGTCCTGGAGCCAGAGACCCCGGGGAGAGTTTTTGGGGTCAGATGAAGACAAGCACGCCTTTGAGGGAGAGGCTTCTGGGGAGCAAAGCCAGCTTCTTCTGCATGGCCTGGTGCGAGGGCCAAGTCCCACTCAGATCCACTGAAAATAGCTCTCAAAGAACCCAGTGGGAAGTGTGCAGGAAACAGCTGATCCGTGCTTCTCTCTCATCGATGTTTCTATCTGTCTAGCCCTCTCCCTTCCTCTCTCTGAAATCAATAAACACAACACCGGCTTTGCCACAAGAACCGCCCTTCCCCACCACTTTCTGGCCATGAGACTAGTAGCTTCCGATTCACTGCATCCTCAATTTTAACATGGGAAAAACGGTGCCTAGGTTAACTCTTTGGCGAACAAAAATTAGATAATATAGGTAGAACATACTAAAAAAGCCATAAAATATGTGCTATTTTCACTGTCCTTATATATGTATTTATAAATACCCAGGTCCTCAAAGTGCTCTTTGAAGCAGCATCACCATCTTATTAGTTCCCATGTTAGTGAGTCAATCAATCTTAAACCTATTAAAAAAATAAAAAGGATATGCTATGATGCATCTTAAAAATCTACCCACAGTTTTGTCAATGCATCAGCATTTAAAATCGCAGACAAAGACAGTCTTTTAAAAAGTTTGGGGAGTTAAATTCCTTTTAGACTAAAAAAGAGAGAGAGAGAGAAATACCAGTTCCTACTATAACATTTACGCTTAAAAATTACAAGTTAAGCCCTGGCCACTGGCTGGTTTCCTCAGTGGTTAGAGCATCAGCCTGTAGACCAAAGAGATGCAAGTTCAATTTCTGGTCAAGGGCACATGCCTGCCCCTCCCATAGGGGTATATGCAGGAGGCAACCAAATAGATGTTTCTCACGTTGTCGATGTTTCTCTCTCTCTCTCCTCCCTCCTTTCCACTCTCTTTCTGAAAATCAATGGAAAAAATATGCTCAGGTGAGGATTTAAAAAAAACTACAAGCTAGGACTCAGTCTTGATAGTGATTTGTTTTTATGTTTCTCAAAAACACATGACCACCCTCTCTCTCTCTGTTTACAAGACTTTTATCCGATAAAAGGGAACACATTCAGGGATGCCTAGTAACGTACCAGAAGTCAGTCCCAGAAGCAGCGAGCCCAGGTACTCACCCGGGGAGATGGGCCTGCTTGAGCTTGGAGAAGGAGTGTAAGGGATCGGGCTGGACACAGTGCGAGGTCTTAGTCCTTGCGCAGACATCTCATTAAAACACCTAAGAGGAAGGGGGAGATGATCAGCACCGCCTGCATGTCAACAGTTCTTAAGAGAGCTCTGATGAGCAAATGCTTGGGGTTCACATCCCGGTGTGTAGAGAGCGATGCTGTAGCTAGGAGACACCTATGAACAGGGGCTCTTGCGAGTCACTGCTCAGCAAACCTCTCCCCAGGGCTTGGGTTGGGGAATCTGGAGCTCCTAGCCCAGCATGGAGACCTAGGGACACAACAGAGAGGCCGGGCTTCTCTCCATCACACAGCAGCTATAGAGACTCCACCTCTACTGTCACAAGAATTACAGAGACGTCCGTGTTTTAATGGCCACATTTAAACTGTTCTTTGAAACAAACCCAAACAAGCCCTCTGGGGTCTGTGTGATCAAATTGAAGCTTAAAGATACGTCTTCCTGTGAACCAAATGTTGATCCTGTACAAGGCAAGCCTTCTTAATTAACAAAGTCACACATTAGGACGTGATAGAGGAGAAATTACTGTGTGAGAGACGTCCTAGTAAGTTATCTTCCACAGGGCTCGCGGCCAAAGGAAGGAACGGGCTGAGATCTGTGTCCCGGGGAAGATCTCAGCCCTGATACTCAATCAGTTCACAAGCGGGACTTTAGCGCTGTCATTGCTACGCTGGCTTACTCGACAGGAAGAAAGCCATGCTGCTGAGTCCGACATACACCTCTCACCCAGACACCCACCACTGACTCTGCTCTGCTCTGCAGAGCAGCCCCCACGGAGGCACAGGCTTCTTGTATGCTACCAGCCAGGCAGCAGCTAAGACGGCTTCTTGGTTTTTGAGGAATAAACACACTTATAGATGCCTCAAGTGTCTATTTTTTTTTCTCCCAAATGTGGTATCATCATTCCTGGGAGGGAAAGGAGATGTCTTTATTAGGAAGCTGTACTCTGCCTGAAATACTCTGACGTGCAAAAGATAAAGCAAATCTGCTGGCGTGGATACCAGTTCTGGGAAAAAATGTGCATCTGGAGCCTGAAGGAGCTTTAGTCGTGTCACCATAGTTGGAGGAAATTCCAGAGCGTCTCTGGCCCAAGATCAAGCACAGGGTCCCGTGTGTGCGAACAGACAGTCTGCTCAGTGCCTCAAAGTAGTTAATAAAGTAGTTTACAGGGCTGATGTGTTTTTAATCCCAATGGTTTTCAGAGGATAAGAATTTCAGAGAGAATGGGACACTGTCAGAAAGAAATCAATGAAATTCAGAGGTAAGAATAATTTTATATAAACTTTTGAGACCGAATACTCTTTATTTCTATTCACACGAGGAAGCATATACATAGATTCTTTAATTAGGATGCCCCATTACTCTGTTTTTATCCTTTTTTTAAATTATAAAATTATAGACCTTCACTACCGAAAAATCTCAAACTTTTCTTAAAATGACAATACCACTGTCCACAGCAATTTGGCCCGAAGCCTTGTTAGCGCCCTGGATCTAGTCAGTAGCAGAAACAAAAGCAGAGTGCTGCTGTGTAAAC
The DNA here is from genome assembly GCF_000327345.1 of Myotis davidii. Classification (NCBI taxonomy): domain Eukaryota; kingdom Metazoa; phylum Chordata; class Mammalia; order Chiroptera; family Vespertilionidae; genus Myotis; species Myotis davidii. The sequence continues at coordinate 2,135,805 of NW_006299714.1, forward strand.
ACTGCCCACATGCTCTCAAGCAGCGTGTTCTGACATCCCCAGCACTAGCAGACCCTGGGCTCAGACACGGGCTCCTCGGCCTGTGGAGGGGCCCGGACGAGGCTCACTCAGTCTCACCTCCCACACTGCGATACCGACCAATAAGGCCAGGGCACCCCTGATCCAGAACAGGAAATCTCCTTGCAGAAATGATCTGGTTCTGAGGCAGGCTAATTCCCCCACTGCTGGGTTTTGCTGCTGACTCAGCAGTTTTTCTAAGGTGAATGTGCTGCTTATCTTCACAGTCACCTTACTCCCAGTGTCCGGGGTGGGAAGGGGAAGGAGGAGGTAGCGGGGAGAAAGAAGAAAGTCTGGATGAGAGAGAAACGCTGATACCACTTTCTCTGGTTAACCAAAGGCTGACTCTTATTTCAGCCCATTTCTCAGTGGGACCATCGGGGGGCTTGATGATACTCTTCAGCAGATAAATGCAGTGCGTTATTTTTTTAAAGTAACTGCAGAAAGGCTCAGAAGTTACCAAGAATGTTAAGGCAAGGCCTCTGGCTTTCAACAACCTCCTGTCTCCTGCTGATTCTTTCACCCTGTGAGTACGTTTCCTCGGGCTGTACCACAGCTCGCTTACCTGCATCTACAACTTCAAGTGCTCCCAGGTTTTAAATAGACATAACCCAGGATCAGACCCGTTCACCAACACATGCGAACTAGCCTCTCTACACATAACCCTGCCTCCACTGCTCCCCCTACCAAATAATTCTGGGAAGGACATTTCCCCACCTATCTTTTTGGGTTTAAGGAAAATGGTCACTTCATGTCCCCCATTCTCAGCATCTACTTTGATGCAGTGGTGTTCACCATCACACCAAATAAATGTTAGAGCCATCCCCTTCCACATCTAACAGGGTGTGAACAGAGACCTTTTAGAGCCTTTGTTAAAATAAACCAAAAACAAACAAACAAATAAGCAAGGCTCATGAGACCAGTGCACACCTTTCATCATCCATTTCCAAGCTGGACTCGCTCTCGGAGAGCTGTCGACAGAGGGCTTCTCTCCTCTCCATCTCCCTCTGCAGCTTCCTCTGTAGCCGCAGGTTCTCTTCCCTCATGTGACGCTCCTCCTCCAGATACTGCGCCATCTTCTCTGAGTCTGAAAAGCCAGAGTTCTCAATGAAAACGAGGCCCGTGCACTCACTCACTCGCTCACTCACACATAAACCTTGACCAGGACACTGGCAGTCCAGCTCCTAGGCTAGGAGTTCTGGCTCTCTCATACTTTAAATCTGGATTTAAAGTTTACCCCAAGTACCAACGTTTATCCATGATCTGCATTTAGACAAAAATACAAAAAGCAGGGTTGGGAGTTTAGGCATCTTCACCCCCACTTCCTTGCCTTCTAAGGGGCCTGAGGTGGAGGAGGAAATGGTGGAGGTGCAGCTAAATCTGGACTTAGCAGCTACCAGAACTTCCTGCATTCGTGGAGCTCCGAGGGGAGGGGGCTCTATCAGGGAAACAGAACCAGCCCACGGGCTGCCCTCTGGGCACCATTTCTGCTGCCCCTCAACTCCAGACACAGTGTGGCAAGTCACCTACGGAGCCTTCACACTGTCAACACACCCACGGCGCACTGCGGTGGAGGCGCACAGAGAGCCAGTGAACTACAGCATGCTGGGTAACGGTTATAATTCCCTTTTAAAAAATAGAAATTGACATAGTAAACAACTTTCATGTTTCAAATAAGATTAATTTTGATTCTGTGTATATGTGTGTGCGTGACTCACTCACAGTCCGGCTCTTGGGATGGCACCTTGGTTATGACAAATACCCCTTCCTGAGGAGCTGGCCATACGGGTGGGCAAACGTAGGTTCACAGTGGTGGCACGTGAAACAGTTTATTTTTGTGTTAGCAGTTAGCAATTACTGTATTATTTACTTGTATTACAACTGTAAACCTGCTGCCCACCGCTATCTTTTGAGGTCTCCACTCCAGCATCCATCTCCCAGCCAGAGCTGTCTAGCCCCGGGGTAGACACTGGACCTAGTCGGATTCTCTCTCCCAGATTCCTGAAATGCAGAACGGACACCTTCACGAGGCTCTAGAATCAACTTCTGCTGAGTCCCTGGTTCACAAGCCCCACCATTGCGAGGTTATTCTGGGCAGCATTCTGGCACATTCCAATAAATGGCATCACATGACCTCCCCGCTCTTTTTCTGGTTTACCTCAGACAGAATCTGTTGTTACTAAGGAACCAAAATAACCTTACACAAAACTCAGTGTCTACCCATCTTCCTGCTTCTTCCTTTTCCCTGTCTTAGCCATGAGTTTGGAAAAAGTAAAACCTCAAAAAAAAGTGGGGGGAGGGGTAATATCTACTTCTCTATTCTGAAAAATAGCTACCCAGTCAAAGTGGCCATGATCACGTCTGAGAGAGTTCTACAGGTTTTGCTCCATAGTTCAGCCCGTTCCAAACCTAAGAAGGAAGGAGCGGAATGCCACATTGGCCATTTCTCTGCCACAAACAGACCCTATTTCAACTCCCAAGTCCATCGAATTAGTTTCAGTTTTAAGCAACTCTAGGAAGTTCTGGTGCTTTAGCAAATAATGACTTTTGAGGATAAATATCCCATGACTTCTAAGACATCATCATTACAGAACACATAAAAGCTACAGGATATCCTTATTTTAGAAATTTAAATAAAAACACCAAAATTAATGAACACTATTATGTACACTCAACACTAGATCCCTCCGTTGTTCTCAATATAATCAAAACCCTGCTGCTTCATCCAGTTGCAAAAGTCCCTTTCATTGAAGGCATGCTGGGAAAATATTTACAAAGCACGCTTTTAATATACACGATTTAAATTACTCCATCCCAAATATGCCCGGGCGCAGCGTTTCTCAGCAGCGCTCCAGGAAGCATTAGATTGGTCCCTTGAAGTACTTATTGTTTCCAGAACCAGAAGGGCGCTGTCAGAGCAAGTTGCCTTTCTTTTCCATAAATAGGAAAGAAAGCTTCGCAGAACTGAGGGTTGATGAGACTTCAAGAATAATCAGTTAAGAGGAAACAGTTTTTCAAAGGAAACGGCAATGCTTTCACATCTGGGGAAATCAGCAGGGGGAATCCTAAACAATCATCTACAGACAAGAAAGCCGGTCAGCAGGAGTGGAGGCTGGAAGCCTTCCTGGCTGTTCAGCAGTTAACAGGCCAGCGTTGGCCGGTGTGGCTCAGTTGGTTGGGTGTTGTCCAGTGCACCAGAAGGTTGCAGGTTCGTTTCTCAGTCAGGGCACATGCCGGGGTTGTGGGCTTGATCCCTGGTATTGGGCATGCAGAAAGCAGCCATTTGATGTCACAGCCTCACATTGATGTCTCCCTCTCCCTTGCTAAAAATCAGTAAACTATTACTTAAAACAAACAAATAAAACCCCAGGGGAGCCAGAGGCATAGAGAAGACACCAACCAGGTCCAAAACTTCTGGGTGTTACTGACCCAGGCAGAGAGAGATGTCATTCCTTGGGTGCCCTCTGCTGGCACACCGCCACACCTGATTTCAAGAGATTAGACTTCCAGAAGTCAGCTCTTAACCTTCCCTCACGCAGAGCTCCCTAACATGTAGGGGCCACAGTTTATGCGCCCCCTATCTTCAGCCACCTTGCAATATCTAGTCCAAGATAGTCAACTGAGACTGACTTCTAGTCAGAGTCCAAAGAGGTGGTTTCCACATAATCCAAAGGTGACCTTCACAGTCTGCCTTCACTTTCAAGTTTATGGTTAGAAAATACCAATGCCTAGACCCCACCCAAATCAATGAAATCAGAACCATGAGGAGGAGGACTCTCCACTGGTCTATTAAAAACTCCCCAGGATTCCAATGTTCAACCACAGTTGAGAACTATTGGGAGAGAGCTTCAAGTTCAGATCAATTGGACTCGGAGGATAAGGATGAGTGAGGTAGATGGATGCGGAAAAGTTATTAACTCATCTTCTAAACCCAATCCAAACCACTTGTGAGCGGCTGAGGGCCACTTGCGGCTGTTTGGTTCGGCTTTCTCTGTCCTCACACTGATGGGTGCCTCTGGTGGTATCTGCAGTCTCTTCAAAGACCAAATAGTGCAGTAGGAGGGAGGGAATGGGAATGAAAAATTCTTCCCAAATTTCTTCTAAAAATGTTGTCTGGGACACAAGGCAAGTATATATGAGAAAGAAAAATGCAAGCTGATGGCACTGGAAAGAATTCAGAAAGGGGCTAAAGGACACCCGTGTGCCCACACCAACAACTCAAACAACATCCTAAAATAACTAATATTTGAGAACTCCTTGACTTGTTTTCATGAAATATATTTAGTGGTTCTCAACCCAGAGTTATGTCAGCATTACCTACATTAAACAAACAGAGGGCCAGGCTCTACTCCTAGAGGAAGGCTAGAGACCTGTATGGAGTTAGACAGAATAACGGACTCCCAAAGATATCCAAATCCTAATTGCTAAAGCCTGGGAATATGTGACCTTACGTGGCAAAAGGGACTTTGCAGATGTTATTAAGTTAAAAACTCTGACATGGGAATTTGTCCTGGGTCATCTGGCTGGGCTCAACAAGGTTCTTATAAGGCAGCGGTTCTCACCCTGTGGGTCGCGACCCCTTTGGCAGTCGAACGACCCTTTCACAGGGGTCGCCTAAGACCATCCTGCATATCAGATATTTACATTATGATTCATAACAGTAGCAACATTACAGTTATGAAGTAGCAACAAAAATAATTGTATGGTTGGGTCACAACATGAGGACCTGTATTTAAAGGCCCAGAAGGTTGAGAACCACTGTTATAAGGGGAGGCAGAGTTAGAGTGAAAAGGAGGTGTGACAACGGAAGCAGAGGTGGAAGTGAAGCCAATGGAACTAAGGGGCCATGAGCCAGAGCCTGCAGGCATCCAGCTGGAAAAAGCAAAGGAATGGATTCTCCCTCTAAGCCTTTTGCTGCTGACACCCTGACTTTAGCCCAGTAAGACTTCTTCTGAGCTTCAGACCCCAGAACTATAATATAGACATCAGCAAAAGTAGGCTTACAGTTGTCTGTATGAAAAATGATGCAATGACTAACAAATACAAGAATAAACTTTTGTTTTGTGTGCTCACAACTGTAAACCCACTTTTGCCCACTCCTGTATAGTAAATTGTGCTGTTCTAAGCTACTAAGCGTGTGGTCTTTTGTTACAGCAGCAATAGGAAACTAGCACATTGTGTTTTTTAAAGGTTCCTGATGCACCATCCCAGACTGAATAAGAGCTTACAAAGAATTTTAGAAAAGAAAACAAAGATGAAATCACTGAAATTTACCCTGGAGGTGTTCTTGAACAGTAATCAAATGTGTGTACAGACGTTCATTGCAGTTACGGCATCACCAGAAAAAAGGGTCTATTGGTATGGGACTGGCTAAATAAAATGTGATATAACCAAATAATCAAATACTGAAGCTGCCTTTTAAAAAAAGGGAGTAAGAGAGCTCTATAAGTTGGCAAGGAAAATTACAAGATATAGTAAGTTAAAATAGAAAGATGCAAAAGAGTATATTCATTGTACTACTGTTTGTATTTTAAAAGTTTATAAGAACACATATACCTGAAAATAATGTATAAAAAATGGGTAATTGCACCCAGCTGGTGTGGCTCAGTGGCTGAGCATCAACCCATGAACCAGGAGGTCACGGTTCGATTCCCGGTCAGGGCACATGCCCGGGTTGTAGGCTCTATCCCTAGTAGTGGGTGTGCAGGAGGCAGCCAACTGATGATTCTCTGTCATTATTGATGTTTATCTCTCTCTCCCTCTCTCTGAAATCAGTAAAAACATATCTTTAAAAAAATCTTTTTAAATGGGTAATTGTCAGAATTGGGTGGTTGGGGATCAGAAATAAGAGACAGACTTATTTTCCCCTGCATACCTTTCACTACATTGCCTATTTGAACAAATAAATTGGAACAACCTAAAAGCAGAAATAGCAGAGACCCACACAAATGCACAATGATCTCATCAAGTATTCAGAAATTTAGTTCCTTTGACATCCAACTCAACACTCCGACCTTTTCCAAAATAATAAATATAAATTTCAAAAGCACTTATTCAAGTACCATGAACAAATGTTAGCTATGGCTAAAATTTAGCAGTAAGGAAGATAAACACCCTAATCTCTGCCTCCCAAATATACTGAGGTCTCTTGCAATCCTAGAGATGGACGCAGGGGAGAAGGTTAAAAATATTACCCTGAAATTATTTGAATTATTTTGTAGAACAATTCTAAACTAGGTGCCTGGCCCTACTACTATAATTTTTAAAAAAATAATGTATTCCAAGATGGCAGGATAAACATGTACTGGTAATGAAATACATTACAAATTTGACTAACACAAATCAAACAGTAAATGTCAGTAAAATCCTTGGTACTTGGTAAGTGGATTAATTCTGCAGACAGAAGACAGGGTAACCAGAGGCTACGTACGCTGTAACTGAGCGGCCCTCAGCTGCTTCTTCAGCCTCTCCACTTCATTCTTTAAAAACCGGATGTGGCGCATCATGTTTTCTGGAGAGTCGATCTCCATGGAGATGTCTCTAGGTGATGGGGGAGCTGAGACTGGCTGGTCTAATTTCTCCTGCAGGATTCTTTATGGAAAAGAAAAAATCCAACAATGAAAAACTGTTTGCCTTTGAAAGACAAAACATACTAGCCAGAGGGCTTGTCTTAATAGCAACCTCCTGTAATGAATGAATTGCAGAACCAATTCACAGGGTTGCTAATCTCCTCTGCCCATTTCACATGAGCTTCTGGTCACCCTGACCTGGTATTCGGGTCCAAGGGCAGCGCTGAAGGACCCACCCTCCTTTTCCTTCCTTTAAGTTGCCACTGGTAATTAAGCATTCCTTAAAAAAAAAAATCTCTAACATTTGGTTCTAAGTAGTATGTCTGGCACACAGAAGGCTCCAGAGTTATCTACTCACTAAATGTTTGACATGCTGGTTGAGGACATGGAGATACTAACGGAATGTCACTCTCTCAAAGCTGAAGGTTTATGAACTGTGCACTTTCAATCGCGGTGGATAGTGGCATAACGTAAGAGACTCAACGTATAAAATTCCCTGCTGAAAACCAAGCTGAGGGCATGGCAAACTGATGAGAGGCCCTTGGCTTCTGGCCATAGCTAAGGCAAAAAGTTAAAAGCAAAACAAAACAAAAATTATTAGGTTAATAATTGGCAGTTCCACCTTCCCCACTAATTATCCTTAAGCACATAAAATGCGTATTTGTTATATTCAACAGCTTTTGAATTTAAAATGTCAATTTCAGATTGCTCAACCCAATAATCTGCAATAATTCGATACTGATTGTGTTCTGCAAAGGAAGACTGAATGGCAACAGACCTCCATGTCCCCTTTTATAGGTTGCTGGGGGTTTTTGGTTCTGTTTTGTTTTTAACTTTTACCTTTGAGTTTGCTCAACGGCTCTAGCTGAGCAAACCGGTAGGTTAAATGTTGTAATGGTCCCTACATTTATTATGTTAAATATTTTTTCCTAATTCCATCTATTAGTACAACTACAATAACGCAAAACACAGCTGGTTCAGCTACATCTTGAATATTTCCCTGTAGATATACAGTGCCTCTACTTGCACTTTTTTTAAAGCCTGTGGTATGTTTCTATTTTGCAAATCTTGAGATAAACTCAGAATGATTTATGGATTCATCCAAACACAGTATTTATGGCAAAAGGACTCTGGTTAGCAAACAAAAAGGTCCTCGTAAGGTGGATTAATGAACGTTTCCAAGAATCTCCCTTTCTACACCCATCCTTACATCCCTCATACAGAACTCCTTGCTATTCTTCAAGCCTGGCTCCAGCCCTCCAAAGTCTGCAACACTTAGAAATAAGGGCCTGACAGTACCTTGCCCAGAGGGTTCAAGAAATGTTTGCCCTTGAATGACATTTCACATCCACGCACATACATTTAACGCAAAGAATGCTAACCTTAAATATGTACGAGCAGTTCTTTGCAGCAAGTTTTAAGACAATTACATGGTAATTTTTCTATCAAAATCTCAGTCTTCCTAACAAAGTACACTTTATAAATATATAATAACTGCAGGCACGTAGTACATACGCTATACAGTTTAGAAAAGAGCTGGGGAAGCCAGCTCAATCAAGTAAAAAAGCTGAAACTATAGCCATCCTTCAGAACAATTTAAAGGTGAACAATAGCACCTTGACTAATTTCTTCACAGCCTCTGACACCAAATGGAAAGAAATTCTACTGGGCCAGTGTGAGTGAAGTGTAAAGAGGTGACCAACATGAAAAGAGGTCAGGAAGCTTTCAACATGTTTTTCATTTGACAAATTAAATGACGTGCATCAACCATGGAATTAAAGGCCCCATTGTTATTCTTCAGTCACACCCAGAACAGCACCCTGGCCACATACGCAATCCCATATTAAACAGTAAGACGGAACAAACCGCTTTTCAGCTTCAAGTTTATCCATTCTTTTCCAGAGACGATTAACTAGTGCTTCTTGTTCTTGCTCCAAAGTATTTTCAAGGTCAATCTTCTCTCGTCTCAACTAGAGGAAGGAAAAGAGGTTTTACTGAGAATAGCAGGCCACTTAAACTTTGATAATTAGATTTCTTGATTGGACCATTATGACCCCTTTACTTGGAGAAACTGCAAAGAAATGGCCAATTTTCTAGCACAGACACTTTAAATGCATCTATTCTTACACTCTTGAGAAAACCAAGACAGGTTCATTCTGTGATGTTAAAGCTTAATTGCTGTCTGGTACATCACTTGTTTCAGCATTTATTCAAGGCACATGGAAAATCTTCCTTTAAGAGAGTTCGGGGGGAGTTCTGCTTACTAGTCAAATATGTCCCAAGATATAAAAATAGGCACAAAATTATAAACACCAAATTCACAGTACTGGTTACCTCCGGGGAGGTAGGAAAGAAGGAAACTTTGATTTGAGGAAAGGTATACAGTTGTGGAGGGAACCCCAAACTATTCTACCTCATAAAAAGCAGCAAACTGGGGAAAATTCACTTAACCAATCAATACTGAGAAATATGAAAATACTGACATCAACGCCAGGCGCTGTTTAATAAGGAAGTAGCAGGGAACCCAGAAGTCAGAAATGTCTGCTTTTGCGAACTTACATTTTAAAGGCATCAAGATAGTAAATGATACAAATAAATTACATATTTGGTAGAGGGTGATAAGGATATGAAGAAAAAGGCGAGTGAGAGGGCTAGAAAATGCAATGATCAGTAGACCTCACAAGGACAGGTAGAGAGAATGTGCTGCATCATATTTTTGTACTTGTCTATGCATTTGAGGTATTAAATAATTTTAACAGGAAGTTTCTTTAAAAAGAGAGAAAGGCTAGGTGACTGCCCCTATGCTGTCCCTGCAACCAAACCCAATTCACCTTTTCCATCACTGAGTCAACAAATTATTTGTGATTGCACAGCTGCAAAAACGCCACAGTGGCAGATTTCACGTTTCCTTGGGAGGTCACAGAGGCAAGCTCCTACTGATCAAAGATCCCTGCATATGCAATAAAGTGAGACCAACATCATGTACAAAATGTAATCTTTTAAAGTAACCAAAGTAGATTTTATCCAACAGGTAAATGAGCCTGGGTCACAGAGTCAACTGAAAATACAGCGTCAGGATTATTTTCTTTGCACGAGGGGAGTAAAGAAAGGGTGGTGGGATGTCAGAGTCAGTCAGACGCATTTTGTGCTGTGAAGCTGGGAATAGACTAATTGGACGCATGCTCCTCAGAATGTTAAACAGTTCCTACCTGAACAATGAGAAAAGACCCAGAAAGCTGCATAGAACTCCTAACTTAGTGAGATTCTGTGCTGACCACATTTTTGGCCAAGCTTTGAAGTATGATTCACAGCCATTTTTTAAAGAAACAACATTCTAGCTCTGGCCGGTTTGGCTCAGTGGATAGAGCGTCGGCCTGTGGACTCAAGGGTCCCAGCTTTGATTCTGGTCAAGGGCATGTACCTTGGTTGTGGGCACATACCCAGTAAGGAGTGTGCAGGAGGCAGCTGATCGATGTTTCTCTCTCATCAATGTTTCTGACTCTCTATTCCTCTCCCTTCCTCTCTGTAAAAATTCAATAAAATATATTTTTAAAAAAAGAAAGAAAAAGAAACAACATTCTAAGGCATTTGCCCTTGAAGGACCCTGTTCCTGTGTTTGACTAAAAGCATTATAGCAAGTACTTGGCAGACAAGAAAAAACTCAAGTAAGGCATCATTTTGTAGTAGGGAAACTTATGTCCAGTTACGTTTCATTTTGGAGTAATCATGCACAGTGCTAACCTATAACTTGAACATCCAAAGCTGCCTTTGCCTATGGATAACTTACTAGATGTGTGGCTCTACTCACCCGCTGTGAGCCTCAACGTCCCCATCTGTGAAATGAGAAGGTGGACCTACATGGTTCCTGAGGGACCTTTCAAAGCTACCCATTCTATCATGCTCCACCAGTGTCAGTCTCAGTCTGGGCTGGCTCAGAGCTAGAAGCAATGAGACAAATCATCGAAACCGCCCATTTCATTTCAGAGCTGAAGGAACACAGGATCTTAAGGAGAAAGTAGGATTTGGGGTAAATGATGCTATGGGTTGGGAGCCTACCTTCTTTGCCAAGAATTCTTGGGAGTAGCGGGGTAAGGAGCAGCTTCCTGAGTCTGAGAGTATGAGGACACAGAGAAGAGAGCAGGACAAATGGGTTGAAAATGGACATGAATCTCAGCTTCTTCGGGCACCAGCTATCAATTTACTGCCCGCTTCAGCAAACTGAGGCTTCCTGGGGGTGAAACTTGGGACTGCTTTACCAACTGGCTCTCCTAATTTATTCACATGAAGTGGGCCACACAGGAGGCCCCAGCTCAGCAGCCCAGGCTTGGGTGTTCCATTACGCGAGCTGGCAGCGTTGTAGGAGTCCGTATTATTTAGCCCCCAAAGAGCAGGGTTTCCGGACTTGTCTTTTCAGCTTTAAAAATCTCTCAACTTTTCAGCATCGCTGGGGAGTTCGGATGGACATTAAGGGGCAGAGAAGTTAGAGGGAATGGTATTATTTGTGATTACGATGAAGTGCCCATTAAATTCCTTAACAGACTTGACCTTCCATCTCCTGCTCATTTATTTCCACAACCTACCCATTTAGAGCCCAATACAGACACCACCAGTTCTGCCAATTGAGGCAGAAGGAGATTTCAGGTGCTTCTGACATTGTCCGTATCTCGAACAATCCTCAAATCTGGGAGAGTACTAGTATGTGCTAAGTTTACAGGGTAAGTCAGAAATCTGTGCTCGAATCACGACAGCAGCCCAGTGGTGCATTGCTCTCACTATGCTGGTCTCTATCTGTAATGCGCTCCCCTATTCCCTTCCTAAGAATATCCCGTTGCTTTTTTTATTCAGTGTTCATGCAATTGGCATCCGCTCATCCATCGCCATACATCAAATTCTCAAGCCCCTTCTGCCTGCTTTTTCTGGGAGCATTGATGGATATAGCTGATTCGTAAACATACTCATTTGAAAGGCCGCCTTGTAATTAAGTCAGTTCAATGGACTGCCAGATTCTTTACTTCTCTTCAGTAGCTCTCCTTCTCATTACAGGTTAATTAACCTCAGACCAAGGGTTCTTATTATGTTCCCAAAATAAATACAGAGCTCCTTTAATGGATAAACTTTGTGTGTATAAATTTAGCCAACTCATCTGAATTCACAGCTCTTCCTGCCTGTGTCTTCTCAGTGGGCAGATACTGACCTCCACCAAAATAGCAAAAAAGAGAGGGTGCAGCTGAGAGATGGCTCCCCACACTATCGGATTTCTGCCTCCCGGTAGCCTTTTCCCATTTAAAGAGAAGTATGACGCTGGCTGGGGTGGAAGGAGAGGTGGGGTAAGGAATGCTTGGCAAGAACGTCTGATAAGAATGTTAGCCTCACCATGGTACTCAGCCACAGAATTCTGAAAGGCTTTAATGGACCTTTTCAATCTACTTTGAAAAGTTTTAGTCTAACTACCATATAATCATTTCTACGAGAAAATATATTCCAAACACCTGACTTGAAAAACAAATTTTGGGGTCGGAGGTGGGCGGTAAGAGATTAAGATGTACAAATTGCCAGTTACGAAAAACAGTCCCAGGGATGCAAAGTACAGCATAGAGAATATAGCCAATAATGTTATGATAACTATGCATGCTGTCAGATGGGCACTAGATTTAACAGGGTGATCACCTCATAAGTTACATAAATGTCTAGTCACTACATTATACACCTGAAACTAATATACTGTGTATGTCAACTGTATTGCAAAAAAGTTTTTTAATAAAAAAAATAATTTTGGAAAGCAGCCTATTACAACAAATCCGAGATATTAAGAGAGGGCCCTGGCTGGTGTGGCTCAGTTGGTTAGAGCATCATCCTGAGCATCTCAGGGTTGTGGGTTCAATTCCCACTCAGGGCACAAACCCAGGTTGCAGGTTCGATACCAGTGAGGGTGCATAAGGACGGCAACCAATAGATATTTTTCTCACATACTGATGTTTCGCTTTATCTCCCTCCCTCCTTCTCTCTCTAGAATCAATAAAAAAAAAACAACACACATCCTCGAGTGAGGATAAAATAAATAAGTAAATAAGTAAAAGAGAGGGGGAAGCCCGTGGAAGGGCTACCATGAACTCAGACAGACAGATTGTGACAACATAAATAAAAAGCACTTAGGATGATGATGCTATAAGGAGTGGACCTGATGTTTAAAAAGAGAAATAGCAGAGTACTCTCTAGGACCTACATTAACCTAATTCATAGTTGGCTAGATTTTTTTCTTTTTTAACAGAAAGAGGTAAACAGTTGTTTCCTAAGAAAACAACTGGGTGATGGGGATTAGCACAACAATTTCCCCAAACCTTCCAGGTTAGGTAGTATCTGATGGCCATTAAAAGTTCAGCCCAATTTCCTACCAACTTATTATGTCATATCATAGGTGTCCAAAGGGGTGACTATGGAAGTTTATCAGAATCATCTGGGAAAATAAAAAGCACAAAATTAAGAAAACAACTAAATTAAAGTCAGAAAAAAGAGCCCAGTTTTTGCAATGGACTGAATGTTTGTGCCCCCCAGTTCGTATTGAAGCCTAAATCCCCAATGTGATGGTTTGGAGGTGGGGCCTCTGGAAGGTACTTAGGTTTAGTTGATATCATGAGGGTGGCCCCCATTATGAGATTTCTAATGACCTTCCTAAGCGTCAAGAGAGACTCTGCAGCATGCTGCTCCCTCTCACGTGAGGACGTAAGGAGAAGCAGGCAGTCCGCAACACTAAGATGCCCCTCGCTAAAACGCCATCAAGCTGGCACTGATCTCAGACCTCAGGACTCCAGAACTGTGAGAAATAAGTGTCTGTTCTTTATAAACCAGTCTGTGTTCTGTGGTATAGCAGCCCAAGTGGGCTTAAGGCAGTTTTTGTTTCTAGTAGAGACAGTAAAAGATCTTACTTAGCTCATTCCATCCTACTTTGCCAATACGTATGAGCTAATCAAGGTTTTACGTATTGAGTCCTCACTCAACGTTGTTGATTGGTTTTGTGACTTCAAACAAAACAATGCAGGCTAATAGATATAAACAAGAGTTAAGTTCCTATGGCATCTCATTAACACGATCAAGGTCCGATGGTCATCGAGGACCTGCTGTACACGGGAAAGAAGTGACTAACAAGATTCATGAGGGAGCTATTAAAATATATGATGTGCAACTGACACAAAGGGGTTAGAACCATGCACAATGGTCCTTGGTCTCTGGCAAAGCCTTCACACATTAAAGCAACAGAGGCAAGTAAGGCAAACCTTAAACAGGCCTCAGTTGGCATCTGCTCAGGCGATCGGTGGAATTGTGCTCAGCACTGGCAATTCTCCTCGGCTAGAAAACATCTGACCCTTACCTTCTGGCAAAAAAAATTTTTTTAAGAAATCAAGCAGCCAATTTGTATTACAGATGAGTTAAGACAGGTGTTCCTAGACCACAGAGCCCCTGAGGTACCTATTGGATTAATCAAGCCGAGGCTGGTTCAGAATTAAAAACAAGTTCTAGGTCAGTGGTTCTCAACCTTGGCGGCCCATTAGAATCACCTGGGAATCTTTTTAAAATCCTGACTTCTGGGCCTCCTCCTCCGGAAATTCTGTTTCTTTGTTATGGGGTGGGGCCACAACATTAGTAACAAAGAAACAGAATTTCCGAAGGATGAGGCCCAGAAGTCAGGATTTTAAAAAGATTCCCAGGTGATTCTAATGGGCAGACAAGGTTGAGAACCACTGTCCTAGGTCATCACAGTGCTGAGCACAGGAAGAGCTAATGGAAGTTGGTCAGTGAAGAACAGGAGAAAAGGAAAGGAAGGATCGTTACGTTCAAGTTTAGGAGGCCGAAAATTACAACTGAAAAGAAATTTATCTATGTACCTCAGAAATATACTGCTAGACGGAAAAAACATGCAAAAACATCGTAAAGAACTATTTATACAGCAAGATAAATAGGGCTGTCTTTTGGATGAAAGTTATATTGGTGATAATTTATATTCCTACCTTTTCCTACCCCCACCCACTTTTTAAAAGAAATTTACTATTTTTAATAAGAGAAAATACTTAAAGACATCTAATCCTAAAAAATGACAATTTGCTAATATAATTTAATTGTAAAGCCCTTAATTAGGATGTTAACTTACATATGTAAAATACAGAATAAGCCCATATACTCTCAAAGGATAAATGACAGCTTTCTGAAGACTGAGAATTTCTACATTGCCTAATTAAACTTCTTTATCATAGTGCACAACTGTTTTCTTCTAACAAATTATGTTCCTATAAAAATAACTTCAGGATAACATTAATATCCCATTAACATTCATGTGAAAATGACACTATTTCATAGTTTATCAGCTCAATAAATTTTGCTTTAGTTCAGTGATGTTGAAAAACAAAGGCCTTTATGAATTCCCCACACTTATAATTACTCAGATTTATATAGTTTCTGGACTTAAGTTTTCATCACGATGTTAAACAGATGTGATACCAGGTTTATAATTCTAGGGGACTCTTTTACCAAATAATTACCATTGATGGAAAGCAGGTTTCCGCATCTTGGATAGACATCCTTTCACTACATCAAGGAAAAGTGCTTGGAAAGCAGTCATATAGCGTGTATTACAAATATACTATTACATCAGGGGCTACTATCTGTCCATTATCTAAAATAAGCTTCTTTCACAAAACAACATTTGGGAAACTTCTCTTAATGTGTTTTATCTAAAATGAAAGTTCTTGGATAAAAGAAATCATTTCTTTCTAGTCATGACCATACCCATCCCACTTCTTTACATAGAGGTGTTAGATTTATGACTAACTTTCATTCTCTAGCCATGGTTCAGCAAAGGGGGAATGCCACGCCTCTTCTAAATGATCAACCAAATTCTTATCTTGGTCATAAAGAAATAGACTTTGTTGATTTTGAAATTATAAGCAACTAGGAAGTCTGGGTTTGGTATCTCTGGGTTTGGTATCTCTGGGTTACCCTTGCTGTAGCACACCAATGTCCTCCAACTTAACAGGCAGTCTCCACCCACAGTGCTTTACCAGAAATGCACACTGTTGGATCATGATGAGGTTCCTTTTTATAAAGGAAACACGTTTAATATTTTCCCGGCCGTCGTGTAAGGTCGTCTGTACTGTACAAATTGATCCACATGGCAAGTGGTATCTGATGCTTCAAAATAGAGTCTGACAAGATGGAACACAGTGAGTCCCTGTACTTCACTGAAATGAGGTCCAGGGAAGGAATTCTAGGGATTGGGGGAGGGGGAGGTGGTGGTGGTGGTGGTGGTGATGGTGGTAACCACATCACGTAGAGATACTTGTCTGTGTCCCTGACAGAGCTGAATCTACTTTCAAAGGTCTGGAGTTGGGACCCCTCGGTTAGCTTCATGACCTCCCGACAGCTCCTGGATTACAAAGCAAAGCCACCGCAAAGCGAGCCTGCTGGAGCTTCAGATATCGCCCAGTGCCCCTAGTTTACCTACTTCCCGGGCACCAAATCCCACTAACTTTTCAGCTCTGCGCTGAGGCGTGTCCCCCTTCAAACAAACAGTGGGCAGAAAGCTTGTACCCAAGCTTCTCAAGTCGCCCAAACACCCTCAAGGATTTGCTACAATCAAATTCCCACTGAGGCGACTTTGGGGTTGACTGTGAGTATGTCTGGCTGTGCCCCCAATGCAGCTCATCTGAATGTGCACACATAGGTTATTACATTTTACCAAAAAAAATAAAATAAAAGCCGGGCAGCAAATTATAATACACTGCTGTTAAAGAAAGGAGGAAGAAGAGGAGGAGGAGGAGAATGAAGGACAAATATAAATAGCAGTTGTTTGGGGAGGCTTGTAGTCTAGGTAATGTTTCATCATTTTTGTACTTCTATGTTTTCCAGTTTCTTGAAAGAGAAATAGATTACTTTTAAAATGCAAATGTTTAACAGTAAAGATTCCAAGGCTTCCATAATTTGAGATCAGTATTTGAAATCTAATTTCAAAGCAAGCATAGTGTTCATTAAATTTCATGCCCTTAATGCAAGTGAAACCTCAAGGAACGTGGTTGTTCTTTGAAAAAAACAAAAAAGGCACACAGACACCAGCAGGTGCTGCCCAGAGCTATTACAACAGAGGTCTCCCACTGCCGGGGGCTACAAGGGCAGCTGTTAGCATGAATAAAATGCTTGAAAACCCAGTATGGTCACACTACCCATGAATTTAAGAAATACTTGGTTCCACCACCACCACCACGACAACAAAAAATCAACCAAGGACACAAATCTGAACATGAGCCACTGGCCACTCAATTCACAGCTCAGTCACCAGGATATGCAGATATTCTGCGTAACTCACTAGAGTCGGTCACTGCAGCTGCTAAAATAAGTAGCATCTGCCTTGTATGGAGACTGATTATGATGTCAGTTTGGTCTGAAAAAATTAACCTCCAGACAAGTAAGGCAGAGCCCACCTGGTAGCCTTCACTAAGAACCCCTGTTCTAAAAGCTAGAAACCTAAAACTTCCCTTTCTTCCTCATAGAACTTAAAATATACTATGCTTCCGAGAGAGAGAGAGAGAGAGAGAGAGAGAGAGAGAGAGAGAGAGACAGACATTGGGCCAGTGGGTGTCGCCCCTGCAATGCCCCTGGAAGCCAGAGTCATGTCAAGTGTCGTCGGCTAATGTTGTTTGCTGGCTAAAGGTAATCACTGGGCACCTGCCAGCAGAGACATGCATGAGCCTTGGTGCAGCTCCATGGCAGCCTTCCGCATGGCCCTCACAATAAAGGCAAGCTTGTGCCCTCAAAGTCCCTATACACAAACTGCCAACCCCTCTCCCCGCCCCCTCTTTGTCTGGCAACAAAGAGAAGGGACTCAACTTCAAATCTTCTTCCTGGGTTATTTTCTCTGTTCTCAGCATCTCTATTCCATGCAGTAACTGCACTCACTTTTTACTGCATTCTCCTCTTCCATTCCTGTCTCCTCTCACATCCCTGGTTCCCTGAAACAAGCTGGACTTAGCTTTACCCAGCCCGTGTGTATCAATTAACAATCAATCAAACCCAGCGTCAGGGAGCTTCAGGTCCTCCTCAGTTGGTATGGGGAATGGGGTTGCAATGGGAACGCTGCTCCTCTCCACAGCACTGCACAGAGCATCGCTCGTCATTGTCCATAGGTTCGCTGCCCTCACTGGACCAGCCTCCGTGAGGCCAGGGGCCTTTCTCAGCAGTTTGTGGCAGATGGCAGGCATGTAATCAAGGTGTTGAATTAATGCAGGATATGTGCCATACAGGTGCACTGACCGTAGTAGCATGGACAAAGAGGACGTCAAAGTGGTGGGGTCACAGATGACATCTGAGCACAGAGATTCATAAAGTAACAGGTAACCAGGTGAAGGAAGGTGGTGAGACATTTGAGGCTCAACTGATATGCATGCGCATTTATATCCTATGTCATCTACCACAGACATTAGGTGGATTCTTCCATTATTAATGGCAGCAGCTACAATTTTTGGAGCACTGACTAGGTGTGAGTCACCAGGGATATGGTGGTGAGGTCAACACCTACCTCTACCTTCCAGGAGATTTAGAGGGAAGACACAATTTGTTTAACTGTTTGCTAATTACTATTTGTGTACCAAGTGTTGCAAGAGAAGGCTGAATGTTAGCAAGTACTTTACAGCACAGACCCCTGAGTGACTGGGAGAGGGGTGTCAGTCAGATGAATGAGGATGGGAGCGGGAGGGAGAAAGTAGCCCAGGCAGAGGAAACAGGTCCATGGAGATCTAGAGCAGGAAAGCACTGGGCACATCAGAGCATGTTTTTCAAACTGCAGGTCACAACCCATTACTGGATTGTGAAATTAGTTGAGTCAGTTGTGACCTACATTTTGCTAAACATGAAATAAGGTTGAATGGAAAATCAGTGCAAAGCACATACAGTTGTTGGATGAAACCTGTCCCAGTCACATATACAGTTACAAAAACATCAGTGCCCTGGGCTGCCACGTAAACTTATTTCTGGCTGTGTAGTCCACACTGCAACCACTGTGCAACACGCATGGAGAGTGAGGAGCGGCACAATGGAAGATTAATCCTCCCAACCAGCCTACAGGTTAGGGAGTATGTCTGTTTCACAGCAGAGACCCAACTGCTTGCCTGAGATCACCCAACTTATCCAGGTGGGAGGAAGATTTGAAGCTAAAGAATCTCCCAACTACACAGGCTAAAATGCTGTCGGTACAAATGGGGGCTAATGAGTAGAATTACCATTCCAATTCTAAATTCAACCTGTAGATATGGGTATCTGTGCTT
Source organism: Myotis davidii (assembly GCF_000327345.1). Taxonomy (NCBI): domain Eukaryota; kingdom Metazoa; phylum Chordata; class Mammalia; order Chiroptera; family Vespertilionidae; genus Myotis; species Myotis davidii. The sequence continues at coordinate 2,154,736 of NW_006299714.1, forward strand.
TACAGGACATCTCGGACAAGAAAACATACCTCAAATGACAAGATTAACTGAGAAAATGACCCTGGCGTGCCTGGTACAGGGCAGGCAATCCTGCTCGTCACATTGAGTGTTTGCCGGATTGCACCGCCAATTCTCCACTAGCTGATCCCGGTATTTTTCTATTGTACCACCTAATAAAGGGTTAAGTGTGCAGTCCACCCGTTTCTGGCTGCTGTTTTCTTCTTTCCCATAAGATAATTTTCTGAGCCAAGTGCACAGAAGGCCCTCACATCTGGTGGGCTGAACTTCATTTAATAAATAAACGAATGCATGCCTCTTAATGCTGGTTATCCTTCTCCAGAGAAGAAAAATCCTTCCTAGTTGGCAGAAATCATTCAGATCAAGATTTGTTGACAGAGAGAATATTCCAAGTTCTAAATGTTCTTACCTAGGAAAATGTGAACGCCAAATAAGCGACTGACAGTGAACACATATTTGAATAGAAGTCTTTAAATCATGGCCACCACCAGTGTTTGTTCCAAGCCCCCAGGAGCACTAATGTCCTGTTGACTAGATTAATCCAGTTCATTAGACTAATGCTAACTATCAGTGCAGCAAAGGCCTCATACTTTCACATTATTCTGAACAAGCTTTTCTACATTATTTTCAGAATGCTAAATAAATGCCCAAAAGGTAGCTAAAATAAATGATTAAGAGCTCCTTAGCGATGCAACTTGAGGAAACCTCTTGTTCTCCGTCTGGGTTTCCATTTCTGAAAAAGCAGTGTAAGCAGGTTAGGCCACTTACAAGCCAACTCGGTCTACCATCAAGTGGCAAGTCACACGAAGCCACCTTCCACTGCTTTTTCAGAGGCGAGGGGAGCAGGAAACTTGTCCCAAAGCCTGGGAGGAGACCCGGAGCCCCTGCCTCTGGATTTCCTCATGATTTCCTCACTGTCTCACGTCTCCGCCAGGGTCTGGAGACAAAGATAGTCCTTCCCCAATTCATAGGATTTTAGTTTTCCAGGTAGAAAATCCTATGGATTCATATATTGCAAAACACCAACAGAACAGACCATTTATAGCATAGAGACCCTGATGATGGAGCTTAACATTCCCTACTTGAAGAATGAAAGGATCCCAGACTCTGGGTCTACGAGGAGAATAAATGCTATCTGACTAACTGTCCATGCCGAAGGCCTGACTTTTGGAGAGAAATTTACAAGGAGGCCATCTGCCTTGTGAGTTAATTGGGGCCTACTTTCAAAAACAGCCCAAGACGGAGTCTCAAACCCTGTTAACAGGGAGTGGGCAGGTGCCTACTTGTTGGGGTCCTGCCCCAGCAGGTCCAGGGATTCCCAAAGGTGTGGACGGAGTCGGCGAAGAAGGAATGACAGAGGCAGCGTTCAGTTGATCAGCATAGTGAAGTTCTCTCTTTATTCTCCTGTTATATCTGTATTTATACCATTTGATTTTAATCCTATCCATTCTATTCCAAAGGTTAGGGCATTAAGGAGATTATCCTAAGTAAAGATTATGTAGCTGAAGTGTGATTGTTTGTAGTTAAAGTGATTAACTACCCGCCTGGCACTTAATTAAGGGGTTTTACTGATGCCCTTCCTCGTCCTGTTAATCCCTAACTGCAGGGAAAAATCCTCACCTGGGGAAACAACCTTTCTCCAGGAGGTCCTGTTTAAAACACATATTGGGTTGTTTAAGACTCGGAAGACCTGTTTGTGACTTTGCCAACAGGTCAGTCCGAGGCTTAACCCTATATCAGCTCCCCACACCTACTTAAAAGCCATTACAATCCACACTATACCTTTAAAACAAACATGTTATGGCCAACACAAATCCATGGTAGAAGGCCTTCCAATATTCCTTCTGCACAAGCAACCCATTAGGTTCAAAATATGGATTATTTAAAAATTAACAGCAGCATCCAACTTATGTTGAGTGCTTATACAGGAAGCATTGTGTGAGTCACCTTACACTCTCTTTCATTCATGGCATCTAACATAAGTTTGCTACCATTGCCATTTTATAGATAAGGAACCTGGGGCTCAAAAGTGAACTGACTGGGACAATAGCCACACTCAAGAAAATGAATTTGGATCCCCTACCTCACACTATACATACAAATTAATAACTCTAATGGATCAGAACCTAAATGTAAGAGCCAAAAGTATAAAACTCTTAGAAGAAAACAGAGGGATAAATCTTCATGAACTCCGATTTGGCAATGGATTCTAAACTATGACACCAAAAGCAACAAAAGAAAGACATAGATAAATTAGATTTCACCAGAACTTAAAACTTCCATGTTTCAAAGCACACGATCAAAAAAGTGAAACACACACAAAGAAATGATATATCTGATAAGGCACTTGTATCTAGAATATAAAGAACTCCTAGAATTCAATGATAAAAAGACCTCTAATAGACTTTTTCTAAGAAGATACACAAATGGCTAATAAGCACGTGAAAAGATGCTCAACATCATTAGCCATCAGCGAACTATAAACCCGCCAGGAGATACCACTTTATCATCAGAATGGCGCAGCCACTTTGGAACACAGTCTAGCAATCCCTGCAAAAGGCAAACAGAGACACCACAGCAATCCCACTCCTAGAGATACATCTAAGAAAAACGAAACAGATGCCCACACAAAATATGTATATGAATGTTCACAGCAGAATTGTTTACAACCAAATGGCTGAAACAACACAGATGAACATCAAATGATGAATGGATAAACAAAATATGGTATGCCCATACAGCAGAACGTTATATGGCCAGGAAAGGAATGAAGTACAGACACATGCTACAACATGGATAGAAACATTCTATAAGTGAAAGAAGCCGATCACAATCACAACAGACCATGTACTATATGATTCCATGTATATAAAGTCTCCAGAATGGGGACATATACAGAGACAGATAGTGGAGTGGTTCTTGCTTAAGGGGGAGAGGCGATTCAGTAGCAGCTGAAGGGTGCAAGGTTTCTTTCTGAGCCGATGGAAATGGTCTAAACCTGATTGTGATTGTCGTTATACAACTTCGAATATGCTAGAAACCACTGGATTATACATTTTAAATGGGTGATTTATATGGTATGTGAATTTTATCTCAATAAAGATGTTACAATAAAAAAAAGTGAAATGAGATATTGAGCAGAGGAAACAGTTCACACCTGGTTTCTTACAAGCACTGTGCCCAGGCCCTGAACACTACACTGAACTGCCTTCCAAAATAGAAAAGACCACTCCTCAGTCACCTGTCCAAATCCATACTTCTTCCAGCAAAGCAGGTAGGGCATAAGGCACCTTGAAAATCACCTTCAAATAGCTTCTAATTTTAATTTGTCAGATAGAAGAGCAAAGGCATGTACCACACACTAATCATTATAAAGCATAGTATAGTACATGCCTTTGCTCTTCTGGTAATAATGCATAATACAGGATACATTATATAACAGATTACGACATACTGTATATAATATAATACAGATGATAAACCCAAGAGATGACCACAGAGGGGGTCAGATCACATCCCAGGAAACATAAAACAGATTTATTTCCACCCAAGGAAAAAAATAAACATTTCCCCTAAACACTGACTACAATAATTTATAGCGAAGCAAAATACAGAGTAAAATCTCCAACATTCACTCATCCTGAACATATCCAAAACAAAGGGGGGAAAGTTTTATGATTATGTTCAATTTCTCCATGTTAATTAAAACAGGGACTTGATACCCTGGATCTGAGGTTTATTTCTGGTACAGGTCTTAGCAAAGCACGTATTCCGTTGTGGAAATCCACCTCTTTACTGTTGAGGTTTGAAATTACCTAAACATGCACCAAGCCATTAGCTCAGAGAGAATGTGTGCCTTGGGCCTCATTTTAAAGGGGTTCAGTTAGTGAAACCACTAAAGAGTCTTAAGGGGGTGCAGCAAGCCATCCTCCCCCAGGGACTCTGGGATGAGACTGCCCTTCTCTCTCTGACACTAGGCTACTACCTCCCCCTTGTGGCCACCCTGGGGGTTACAGCTCTCATCCCAAGATCTCCTTAGGATCCTGTGAACAAACACGAGAGCGAAGCCCTTTCCATGATTGACCACCATCACTGTGAAGGCCAGGCCATGTCAAGTTCTCGCAGTACCAACTACTGTGAGAATGTCATTTGGTTAATTCTTTATTAACGAGTACCACTAACAAGTACTTGGTGTATCGGGGACTTAACAAGAATCTTCAAAGCTTTAACTTGAATAGAACTAACTGGCTATTGCCTACCCTGAGAATTAAACAGGTGAACTTTAGAACAAAATGTTTTTAAACTGGGGGGGGGGGGGGATTAAAGGGGGGGGGGGGGGGGAGCCTTCTAAATTTAGATATTGCACCTGAATTCTGAAGATAAGTGGTAAAAATAGATTACTCTGAATACGTATAAAATAGCAAAACCTTGGGAATGGAACTTTTTTCCCCTTTTATCTGAAAGGGATAGAAAAAATATTTTTAGGGCCATTATTCATAGTCTTGGAAAACCCAGCCACATTCTTACTTCTGCCATGTAGGTAGGGTCAAGAATAACATGCAAAGTCAGCTAGGTAAGTTTCAAACAAACCCTGACTTCTCAAACCTGGCGTTCCCATCACCATTCATTCGCAGGCATAATGAAGAAGCCAGTGCGGTTCTGAGGGTGACTTAAGAACCAGTCAGCATGGATACACAGAAAGATACACCCGGAGAGCCTAGAGACGGGATAAATCAGACCACTTTGCATGAAAGGGTTAAACAAATCATCAAACTGGCCATCGGGATCCATATTACAAAGAGCTGGAAGGTGTTCATCAATATACTGAATTTTACACGGAAACCAGATGACAGACGCTGTGAACAGCCTCTTATTTGTCTCAGGGGAAATAACATTTCAGGACACTATAGTGGGGAAAGCATGGAGGAGGATGTAGGCCAGGGACTGACAGGTAACTCTGTCTGACACACCAACCGGTGTGGACCAATCACCGCTGGCCACAGGTCTACGTGCTGGAGTCTAAGAGCCAGTCTGGACTCCTCAGGCAAGGGGGCTCAACCAAATACCCACGTCTGCCAAGGGCAATGGACAAAGGGATTGTGCACTGTTTCTGTCTTCCTTCTGCACCTTTCTAAGC
>NW_006299714.1:2159923-2161172 GCF_000327345.1 Myotis davidii
AATTTAGTGTGTCCTTCTCTGTTTACAAATGGAAAAGTTGGGCCAGAGAAATGAAGTCAATTCAAGGCCACACAACTAGTTAGTGGCTGAATCAGGTGTGCAACCATATCTGAACCCACAAATCTAGGTGGGAGGAGACAGAGTTCATATACGGTTGCTAGTAATTAAAAACAAAAAAACAAACAAAAAAAAGCTAACGTTTGTTCTAAAAAACCCTTGAAATAGAAGCAACACTGTCTCGGGAACTTTCACAGAAACTGTCCTGTGGTTAAAAACACATTCTTCCCCCTTTGCAAATAGGAACCTAACGTTTCCTGCCTGTCAATCAGAACAACACAGCATCTCCTCAAGGTTTATTCACGGCGGTTAGAGAAAGAGAAAGTGTGCGTGAGAGGGAGCAGGTGCTGTGCAGGCCTTCAGTGCTTCCTTCAGAAACGAAGTCTCCCCATGGGAAGAAGAGCTGAGAAATGTTCTTCCCTGAAAGTCCTCATGGCACCCTCAGGCTTGAAAGAACAGTGGGTGCCGTGAGGGGGGGAAATGTGTGGCGAGAGCTTTCCATGCTTACCTGCTCTAAGGTCAGCTGCTTAGAAATGGTATCGTTCTCCAGCTTCTTAATTTTCTTCATCAGTTTGTTGACCTGGAATTCCTGCTCCTGCTCGAGGTGCTGCTCCAGTTCGGCTTTCTCATGTTGCAACTGGAAAGTGAAACACACACAGACGCTGTGGAAACCCCGGCTCCAGAGGCTGGTTACACGGAGAGACATCACCGCAAGAGTGACGCTGCTCACCTCTGCTCATATATGCCCAACGTGTGCCTAGTAACTGCTGCTCGCCGGTCCCCTAACTTAGAACCAGCAATTACACTGCACACACACACACACACAAAGGCACTCGATCTTAACCAAAGGCCGAGAGATGAAAGGACACATACATTACGAGCATCAAACCGTGATTACATGGATTTCAATTTTAAAAAACATAAATGGTTGCCGCTGTAGAGAGGAACTGGGAGGCTAGGGAATGAGGAAGGAAGGAAACTTACTTTTTAACAGATAACCATAGGCATAAAAATTAATAAATTAAAGAAGAAATTTTGTACTGTCAGTAAATGAATTACACAGTTTACTCCGAGTTACATAATGTGTGTAGAGAGGAAATAAATGCTACCATCACAACACATACTTACTAAATTATTCTGGATGCTGTTTCCCAATGTACTAGAGAACATGCTTTGGCAAAAATAATTCATT
>NW_006299714.1:2162007-2163135 GCF_000327345.1 Myotis davidii
AATCCAACATCATCTTCTAACGCTGGAAATGTTGACTACACAGATGCTGTTATTCCTCCAACTGTTTTTGATATGCAACTAAAAAAAAAAAAGAAAAAGAAAAAGCTGATCAACCTTGCAGGGACCCAGAAAAAAGCAGATGTGAGGAGGTGCTTACAGTGACAAGTCTATTTTTAGCCAGCTCTTTACAACTCAGGTTCTGCAAGATCAAGCAGTAATTAAAAGAACTAAGAAGATTGGACAGCGAACAAGAAGAGTTCCTGGCATTTCAGACACAAAAGGTCCAAATGGGAAAAAATATGACTTATGAGAAGAAAAAAAAAACAAACACAGCAAAATGGGTACATCTATCTGTGGACACTATGCTATAGTTGAGATAGTATCTTTACCCTAAAATAGTTTATCAACACTAAGCTTAAGTGATATCTACTGGTTTTAGAAAAATGAACTTTACAACCTTTAAATCATTTGCTAAAGCTTTTTTGTTAACGCTGTGGTTTCCGCCAATATGTTTTCAATTGCTGCTATTTTTATTTGAAAGAACCCCTCCCCCCAATCCTTTATTAAGGTTAGGCTTTGGTCCTGGGGGAAATTAACACAATAAAGGATGCAATCTAAAGTTGGAAAATCTCTTCCCCACCAATATTAATCTTAAAAAAGAGAAGGTTCTCATTGGCTTACTGGAAAATATTCATATTGGGACAGATGGTGTAATTCTATCAATATCTGATTAATATAAATCTGTAAGCTCTCCATTTTAAGAGGTTTTTCACTCTCAAAAGCTATACTCCAAGGAAAACTGGACGGTAAAACTGTCGTTACCAGAACTCAAGTTAGGTCCCTGGGTTACACTAACCCATTTGGAAAATATCAAGTCACCCTGAGATCTGTTTGCCAAAAACTCAGTTTTCATCTTCCCCAAAAGACAGATGAAACGAACAGCTTTGCTGCCTGCTGTGTTCTGCCATCTCTCAGGTGACATGCAATGCAAAAGCAGGGCATAAAGTTTCTGCAGAGAACACTGGGAACAGAAAATATGCTTCTTCCTTGAAACAAAGAATCCAGCAATAAAAAGAGAAACAGAGAGAGAAACACAGAAACAACCCCCTCCCCACACAAACTCCACAA
>NW_006299714.1:2181356-2223568 GCF_000327345.1 Myotis davidii
CAGTAAATGAATTACACAGTTTACTCCGAGTTACATAATGTGTGTAGAGAGGAAATAAATGCTACCATCACAACACATACTTACTAAATTATTCTGGATGCTGTTTCCCAATGTACTAGAGAACATGCTTTGGCAAAAATAATTCATTACCTCCCAAAATGAGATCATACATCACACCTCCTACCATCTTTCTTAAAAACCAAGAGGGGGAAAGCCTCTTATTTATGCAATTAAATAAGCTGGAAGAGAAAATACAAAAAAATCATTTACTCCAACCTTCAAAAAGGAGTAACAGAAACCCAGGGGACACAAGACAAGTGGGGTTTTCAACAGTCCCCATGCGCTCGTTGGACATTCTCAAGTGGGGGGTTGCTGGTCCATGGCAGGGATTGGAAGAAACAGTGTGCCAGGGCCTGCTGCGTTCAGAACCCAGGGGAGAGTAAGTAAAAGCTATTGAAACAGAATGAAGCAACTCGCGCTTTATTTGGTTTAAGATCACACTGCTCCCTCGTTTTCCCTTCAAATGCATTTTTTGCACAGATGCTGTATCCCAGGCCTTCACATGCGTTAGGCAGGCATGATCACCCCCACTTTTTATGTCACAACAAGGTTCCTGGACCAAGGCAATTCAGCTAGAAAGCAGCAGAACCCGGAACCAAAACCCCACTCAACACCAAACGGGTGTTCCCCCACTGGATCCTGAGCAAACCCCTGAGAAGGGTCGACTCTAGACTCTTCCACCCACTCATGCCTAGTGCACCCTCAGCGTTGGCAAGTCCAACGATTAAGCACAGAAAATGATGCCCCGCAGGCTCGCCCAGGGGGTGCCGTGTCTCTTTGTAAACCCTGCAGAGGGTGCGATGGACAACAGCGCAGGCTCACCAGGACCTGATCAGCCTCTAAATGGCTACCTGCCCCTGCCCACCTCTGACAATTCCCACTTCTATCTGTGGACACTATGCTATAGTTGAGATAGTATCTTTACCCTAAAATAGTTTATCAACACTAAGCTTAAGTGATATCTACTGGTTTTAGAAAAATGAACTTTACAACCTTTAAATCATTTGCTAAAGCTTTTTTGTTAACGCTGTGGTTTCCGCCAATATGTTTTCAATTGCTGCTATTTTTATTTGAAAGAACCCCTCCCCCCAATCCTTTATTAAGGTGAGGCTTTGGTCCTGGGGGAAATTAACACAATAAAGGATGCAATCTAAAGTTGGAAAATCTCTTCCCCACCAATATTAATCTTAAAAAAGAGAAGGTTCTCATTGGCTTACTGGAAAATATTCATATTGGGACAGATGGTGTAATTCTATCAATATCTGATTAATAAATCTGTAAAAGCTCTCCATTTTAAGAGGTTTTTCACTCTCAAAAGCTATACTCCAAGGAAAATTGGACGGTAAAACTGTCGTTACCAGAACTCAAGTTAGGTCCCTGGGTTACACTAACCCATTTGGAAAATATCAAGTCACCCTGAGATCTGTTTGCCAAAAACTCAGTTTTCATCTTCCCCAAAAGACAGATGAAACGAACAGCTTTGCTGCCTGCTGTGTTCTGCCATCTCTCAGGTGACATGCAATGCAAAAGCAGGGCATAAAGTTTCTGCAGAGAACACTGGGAACAGAAAATATGCTTCTTCCTTGAAACAAAGAATCCAGCAATAAAAAGAGAAACAGAGAGAGAAACACAGAAACAACCCCCTCCCCCCAAAAAATCCACGAGATGAGAGTTAAGATGAACAAGACAGGGCGGGGGGGTGGGGGGGGGTTCTTGAGGAAACTAATAACCATGGAGTTTGCCTCATTACAGTTTGCATGAGAAAAATTCAGAAATTGTTTGTGTTTTAAATAGATATCATGCAAATTCAAACCATTTGGCCCCATAGGCTTAAACCAATACCCTGAATTCACCTGTTTTAAAGCTGTAGCTCATGACACTACAAACACAAACCCTAAACGGAAGCCTGGTTGAGGCTGGCCCCCCAAGACTAACTATCAGAAATAAACTCCTGTTTCATCTCACAGTAGCATCTTCAATATAGGCATAAAACTCAAGGCATGATTTTCAATTTCTAATCAAAGTCTTAATGCTTTTATGAGCAATTTTAAATCTCCCAAGAAGGTCAAAACATCCTGAACTAGAACAGAAAGAATTCAAACTAAGAAGTACATAGTCAAGCACATTCTATTAATGTGTTTAAAATATAGCTCATGTGTTTGCCTTAAATATACCTAAAGCAAAACGCTTGCTTAGGTATACTAAGTTATTTTTCAAACTCAGAATTTTCTGTAAATGCACTTTTTATAAAGTAAATCCCAAACATTATGGAATAGCCTTCTGTGTGCAATATATTGTTTACATTAACGAAAAAGGCAGCCCTGTGAAACTGAGGTCACATTATATAACAGATGATCCATCGAGGCGCAGTACATTTTCACTGGAATTAGGATTATATAAAGATTTGTTCCTTAGGAATCAGCATGAAAAATCTATCAACATTAACTGAAAAAGTCACAAGCAGAGCTATAACTCTAAATCTGTAAAATTCCAAGTGCTACTGAAACGTGAGCATTTTCTTATTATATCTGATTCCATGTGTGGAGTCTCAAAGCAAATTTCCAGCCCATTTAAAAAAATACAAGTATAGCGTTAATTTGACCTGAAACAGGCTAACTGTAAGCATCCATTCAGTTTTCAATAATTGTTGTCATATCATTTGCCAAGGCTTTCTGGTGACCTTTCTGTGATCCAGTCCTCTTATATAAGTGAGTCAGGAACGCTTCACTACATTTATTCTGGGCAAAATTCTCTCTTGCAGGTAGAGGCACTGAAAATCGTTCACCTGAGAGATGCACCATAGGTGCACATGTAGGTGGGCTGGGCGACGTGTGTCTGCAAATCTGGGCTTGTTGCTAATCCAGCCCAGGCCAAGTGAGGCGAGCCTTCCGGCCACCAGCCCCAGGACCCAGCTTCCTCAATGCAACTTGAAAATACACTCAAGATGCCCCTGCCTCTGTTTTCACTCGTCAACACTCATATTTCTCTCTTGTGTCCTCACCACAGTCCCACAACCATCTGCTTTAGGCAACATAAAGGCCACCATAAGACAATAACCACATTAAGTCATTGGACTGTCAACAATTATCACGTTATTAACATGAGCTTTGAAGAAGAGTTCAAAGAGGCTCGGGACACTGAGTTTCTCAAAAACCAACTTTTCACAACTGCTGCACTGAGCAGCCTGAGCAGAAAGCCAGCCTCCCACCTCAAACGGAGAGAACATCACCACTTAATGCCTCCCATGCCCACACTAATTCCCACCTCCTCCCCCTTCTGTTACTGGAACCATTACTCTCAGTCAACACCTCAGGTCGCTTCAGTTACCCAATGCCGTTAAGTCAGCCTCTGTAACAGCTGTCCAACACGCCCTCTTCTTTCTGAGCAGTGCCCCAGTCTAGTTCAGGTCTTTGGTTCCTCTTCACTGGGCCAGTCAAAGCCTCCTAACAGATCTCCCAGGTCATCTGAGCAGACAAACCCTGTTACTTCAACACCCTGCTCAAAACCCTTCCATGGCACCCGGGGACTTAACTCCTTAGCATGGCGTTCAAGTCCCTCCACGTAAGTTTCCCATACTTTTCTTGTGCCATTTTCACACCCAGCCCCTTTGACAGTCTAAGGAAGGTTTGTAAACATAAGTGCCTTCAGAGTAAACAAAAAATGAATGGGTCTAAGCACACGGAGTGGTAGCAACGCCGGTAAAGGCAAAGCTTACAAGGTTTTAACATGAAACCCACCAGGCTGGGCAACACTTGTGGAGGCTCCTCTGGTCCAGGGGCTTGCAGATGGCCAGCCCTGCTGGTCACACTGGACCCCTCTAATGCAAGCTATTGCACACTTCCTGTCCCACCCCTCGTCACACTGTGCCCTCTGCCTAGAGTCCCTGAGTATTTCTTTCTCCTTAAACTTACTGAAACTGGGGAATGGCTCAAAAGACATCTTCCCGTGTCTTCCCACACACCCCAGCACAAGGAAGACTCCCCCTCCTTTAAGCTGTGGCAGGCACACAGTGTACTTGGTGTATTTTAATGCCTAGTTCATTGTGTTTTTCACATCCTTTCTATTAGCTACTTCTAAAAGCGGTCAACACTGCAAGGCATTAGTTACTATGTACCAAGCACTTCATGTACGTCAATACACTAAACCGCCATATTCTATGGTAGATACTACCGTCTGTACTTGACAAAGGATGAAACCACAGGTTAGAGAGGTAAGGTAACCTGCCTACAGTCACACAGCTGGTAAGGGGTAGATTTGGGGTTAAAGCCTAGGTCTCTAGCTTCAAAGCCTTTGCCCTTGCCCCTGATGTGTGCTGGGACCCTCAAGCACAGGGGCACATTCTCAATCACCTTTATAGCTCTGTGAAGGGCACTGACCAGGACTTACTCAATTCTACTCCAGAGCATCTAGAGAACAACTTATCTATGCAAACATCGATTAGATGAATAATAATATCTCCACTTCCTGCGAGCTGTGTTTTCTCCTAGATTCAGCCTCAAAATGAGCACAACTAGGCAACTACAAACAATACCGTTAGTATACGAATAGAGCCTCCTCAGGTGACCATCACCCACATAAAGGAATATAACATTGCCAGCTCCTCCAAAGCCTCACGTGTCCCTTCCTGATCACAGCCCAACATCAACTGGCGGTAATCACTCTACTGATTCTTCAGGTATTTGCTTCCTTGCATCTTTTTTTTTCTTAAAAGAAATGTTACTGCCTATTTACTTCTACACATTAGTTTTGCCTGATTTTGTATTTTTTGCCTACCTTCTTCTGCTAACTGAACTTGTGACTTCATTCACCCATGTTCCTCAGTGTAACTGTGACTTCTGTTTTTACCGCCTTAATCCCACTGGTGAGCATAAACAATCTATCCCTTCTATGAATGATGGGCATGTGGGGCATTTCTAGTTTTTCACTGTTACGAACAATGCCACCAAGAACACTCTGCTCCACATCTGGTGCACACGTGCACCCATTATGAAACATATCCAGGAGTGGAACTGCCGGGTCACAGTGAGGTAATGGCAAAGTGTTTTCACCATGGCTGCACCCGATTCCATTCTCTGAGGGCGGTGCGTGAGAATTCTCTAGTAATGTCTTGTGCTTCATCTCATCTTTCCCGATTACTAATGGGGTTGCATGCTTTCTCATTTGTTTACTGACCACTGGCTATCTGCTTATTGTGTGAAGACCCTGTTGAAAGCTCTTGCCGTTTTCTTCTGGGTTTTCTTACTGGTTTATAGTTTTGTGTCAGTTATATATGTTGCAATTATCTCCCCCCGCTCTGGTGTGTCCTTGTGTTCTCTTTACGTGACTTCCTAGGATACCTCTTTGGTTGTCTCCTCTAGGAAACACTCCCAAATTTGGATGTGTAGCCCAGGCTTCTCTGTTGAGAACCTCTGTCCAGCGGCTTATCTGTTATCTCCACTTGGATGTGCAGACGTCTTGACTAAACTTCTGACCTCCTCACTCCAAGTCTGCTGTGCTCTACACTTGCTGTCTTTCCCATCTTACATAATTCTAGTCGTCGAAGCCAAAACCTCTAAGTCTTCCTTGATCCTGTCTTGCTCACACCCACTTCAAGGCTTTAGGAAGTTGTTCTCTCTGACTGTAATGCTCTTCCCTCAGAAATCCAATGATTATCTCCCTCCTTCCCACGATTTTGCTGATCCTACCTGAATGACTAACTTAAAATTTCAACAGCTCCTTACCTGTCCTTACATTGTCCTAATTTTTTTTCCTGCAGCATTGAATATATTCTCATAGTTTTTGAAGCTATCTTTTAAGTTTTCACATGAACTAGTTATTGCTGAATACAGAAATACATTTTATGTGGGAAAAAAACCCAACTCAATTCTAATTATTTACCTGTAAGTTTAAGATTTTTCAATTACCCAATCATAAATAAGTGGCAATCTTAATTCCCCTTTTCAATCCTTGTATCTTTTATCTTTTTCTTGCCTTTCTGTACTGACTACCAACTATAATGATGAATAGAAGTAAATACAGCAGGCATACTTATCTTGCTCTTGACTTTAAAGGGAAAGCTGTTAAACTGTCAGAATTAAACACAATATTTGATAGTCTTTTTGCAGACACTAACACATTTAACTTCTATTCTTAGTTCACTAGGATTTTATGAGTTATTACATTTTATCAAGTCCCTTTGCTCCATGTATGAATATGATCATGATTTTTTTCTTTTGAGTCTGTGAATATGGCCAAGTACACTTACAAATTTTCCATTTTTCCATTAACCTTGCATTCCTTATATAAATGCAACTGGCCTCAATGCATTATCCTTTCAATATGCTGTTGAATTCATTTTCCTTATATCTTATTTAAGATTTTTGCTTTATTTAAGATTGATATTTCACTGTAATTTGCCTTTCTTGAACTGTACTTAAGTTGGAGCATTATGGTTATGTTAGCCTTAAAATAAGCGGGGAATCTTTTTTTTTTTTAACTTTAGCGTTTACAGAAGATTAATATGATTTCATCCTTGAATGTTTGGTACATGTCTTAGTGAAACCATTTAAGTCTGAAATTCTTTTTCTAGGAAGTCTGTTGATCAATGATTCAATTTCTCTAACAGGTTAAAAACTCGTTTTCTATTTCTTCCTCATTCAGTTGTAGAAAGTTATGTTTTTACAAGAATTTTGTCCATTTTATCTAAAACTTCAAATGTACTGCCATTGTTATTCATAGGTTATTAACTTACCTTTTAAATGTAAAAAAAATGTTGTGATGTTCCCAGTTTCCTAACAAAGATTTCAAGCTTGGCTTTTATTTCTTTGAATGTAATAAGCTCAGTAGTCAATGTCTGATAAAGCCAATATCCAAAGTATCTGTTAAGTCATTTCTGTTGTGTTCTTTCTACTGGTTTATCATTCATGAAATTTCCTATCTCCACCTGCCTGGTTCTCCTTGTGTGTTGGACAACGCAGTTGAAATTTGGTGGCCTAAGATGATGGTCTCTTCCTCTAGAAAATTCCATTCTCTTTTGCCAGGCACCATCCAGTTTGGAACTACCTTAATCCTAAAGCCACAGCTTCAGGCTCTTCCCCAGATGATGCAAAACTGGTACGCTCTTACCTTGAAGGCATAGCTCTTCAAGACTCCAGCTTGAAGTGGGGCGATTTATCCTTGTCTCCAGCCCTGGCCAGCCACAAGATCTGACTTCAGTAACACCAGCCCCTCACAACTACCAAAAGCACAACTCAAGTTTCTCAGCTGTTCCTTAATGAATAGCAAATGCTCTCGGTACAAAAGCTACCCTGAGTGCTAGGGTCTTCTCTCAATTCCCATCCTCCCCAGACCACTATCTTGTTAGTTCTTTCAAATAAAAATTTCAAAGCATGTTGTTTAGCTTTTATTCATGAGGTTTGTCTGAATTATCAAATCTGTCATTTTCTAGAGAGGAAGGCACAAGTAACTTTTTCAAGGAAGAAAAATAGCTAGGTCCTTCCAGAAAACTAATTATTTTTTAAATGTTATTTCCTTGTCAGTATTGTCAACACCAAGGACTAGTGTCAAGCCTTCACTTCTGAGCAGATGGCTCCACTAGAACATCAGACTTCCTATCCACTCAGAATACTTAAAGGGCTAAGTTTGAGTTTCCTGGATTTCCAATAGTATGATGCTGCTTAAGGTAGTAATACCTTCACAGAAACCCGCTTAGAAAGGTTAGAAAATGATGCTCCACAAATAAGATAAAGAAGTCGTTTAGGCTCTGGAGTTAACCTACTGCCCTGAAAATCCATTTCATACAAACTAGCAGTTTCTTTTCCCAAGGAATAGACAGTGCTTTGCCCAGAGAAAGAATTCATAGTTTGAAAATGAACTGACCCAAAAAATGCAAAACATTGCAACATTTATAAATGCAAAGTTTTTAAAGCATTTGAAAAGTGTTTCTAGTTCCTGAAGGACATGGACGTATCCTTCAATAACCCAGACTCACCTTTTCAACTAGAAATAAAATGCTCACCGCTACTCCAATTCAACCTCTCATGCCCAGCTTCGTCGAATTATTTTTACTTCACTTTCCTTTTACTGTTAATTTCTCTCTGCCTGCATTTTCTCACATATTGTCAGGAAGCTGGCATAAGAAGCTTCTAAGTCCTTCCTTTTGCCCTTACATTTTTGGGAATCCGTGCTGGTATATCAAATCTAACCACAATGCCAATACACAGACACACATTTTGAAAGAAACGCAATGATCTCTTAAGACTATACAGGAGTGCATCAAGGTCCTGTCCTTTCTAATCACAATACACATTATGTAGGACCGAGAAACTTCTGGCATGCAACTGACAGGAAAATTCTGGTTTATAATTTGGACTCTGGTGGTTGCAGCATTTGAAATGCATTAAAAATATCCCGGGAGCTCTTGGCAGATATATCATGAATTTGACGCATAAACTCCCTGCGCCATGAACAGAAACAAGGAACAGACAAAGCTGAGGGTCAGATAATTTGGGATGAAAAGCAACATCTAAAAAAAAGGAATAAAACCCCCCACAATTTAGCCCCAGCTGTTTCCTAAGCTATTAGGTGAGAGCATTTTTTTTTTTTGACCAGGAATGATAGCCCTGAAAAACTGAAAACCAATAGGACCACTGGTTTAGCCACCTTAATGAAGAAGACATTTCAAGGTCTCTTCTCCCTGCCATCGGGAGAACCAAGTTTTCATCTAAATGGATGCAATGACAGTCTTAGCCCAGGTGCCCTTGAAATGAACAGAATTACACACATGCATGTCTCCCCGACCTCACTTTACTTCCTGCACCAAGTCACTTCATTGTCATCTTAATAACCTGGGTAACGTGGAGGGGGAAAAAGCTGCCTCAGAGTCTGGTGTACTAGTACATGACGGAGAAGAATGGTCCTGGGAGTCTGCACTCACTTCTCATACCTGCAGACACAGCCTTCCTGGAGTCAGAGAAGCATTCACTCCATAAGACCAAATTCATTAAGATGGTATTGGAAGGAGAAACTACTAGGGAATTTAGGGGGGAGAGGGAGAAGGCAAATGAAGTTTGGTAAGCCTTTGTCTATAAACAGGCAGGTTTGGGGACTTGTTAAAATTCTTCCTCCCAGGTTTTATTCCTGTGCTAACAGAGATGAAAGAATAATGCGCTGCATGATATCTTTCTGAACTGCTCAGCTATCAATCACTTGGCAGAGGCAGCTTCAGCAGTGGTTTCTGCCCAACTTCCTTCCTTTCTTCTGCATATCATCTTTCCATAGATGCTAGGAAACTTCAACTACTTTAATCCCAGGAGGCATTCTAACCTCAGGGATCAAGCTAATGGTAATAAAAATAAGCCACGCCACGTAACAACAGACCCAGAGAACTTTTACTCTTAAGAACTTCCCATAATCAATAAGAATGTGCCCCCTCAAAAGGACATGAGTATCATAATTTCTATGATAGCTATAGTGGCATTATTTTCGGAGGACAAGATCCAATTTCAAACGAGAATCAAAATTAAAATACTACAAACCTATTTATTATTCTAAGGTCTGAAATTTCAAAGTTGGATCCGATTGAAAAGAATCGGAGATATATGTAATACTCAGTACTCTTCTTATCTCCATCCTGTTTCAGGGTTTTAAAAAAAGAAAAAAGCGTTCACTAATTCTGGCAGTGGTATGGTTGAGAAGAGTGCAGGCAACAATTGGACAGGGTTTCCCAGAGAGCAGGAAGTGAACTTGATGTATCAGGCTTACATAAAAAGCAAGTGAGAAAATCCACACATGCTAAAACCATAATTAATCTCAGCAATGACAGGTCTTCCAGGTGGCAATGGTGACTGATGGGTAACAGCCAGGGGAATTAGGAATAAAATAAAATAAAAAAGTTTTAAGCCAGTGGAATGAATCATATCAAGAATGATAAGACAGTTAAACTCATCATTAGAGTTTTCTATGTACAGTCGCTATTAACTATCTGGGCAGTTTAGAATCTCCTATCACCTGACTCTGCAGGGAGCTTCCGTGAACTGCTGTCCATGACAAACAGATGCAACTACCACAGAAAAACTCTGAGCTCTCAGTCAGTGACACAGGAGGAAGTTTCAAAAAGTAAGGATGAAACAAGCATCAGAATTTTTAAGTTTCCTCATAGAAAATAACAGAAGCCCTAGCCGGTTTGGCTCAGTGGATTGAGCACTGGCCCATGGAATGAAGGGTCCCGGGTTTGATTCCAGTCAAGGGCATGTACCTTGGTTGCAGGTTCCCCGGTCCTGGTAAGGGTGCATGCAGGTGGCAACCAATTGATGTGTCTCTCTCACATCAATGTTTCTCCCTGTCTCTCCCTCTCCCTTCCACTCACTCTAAAAATCAATGGGAAAATATCCTTTGGTGAGGATTAACAAAGAAATTAAAAATTAAAAAAGATACAGTAATCCCCTTTATCTGCAATTTTACTTCCCATTGTTATCTGCAGTTAACTGTGGTCCAAAAATATTAAGTGGAAAACTCCAGAAATAAGCAATGTATAAGTTTTAAATTGCATATCATTCTGAGTAGTGTGATGAAATCTTGTAGCATCCCACTCCATCCTGTGTGGGACCTGAATCATCTCTCTGTTCTGCACCCAAATAGAAGTACAGGTAACATTTGGAGAATGGCTTTTCAGACTTCTTAAAAAAAAATTAATTAAAAAAAAAAATATATATATTTGACATATAACACTGTGTAAATGTAAGGCGTGCAACATATTGATTTGATACATTTATATATTGTAATACGAAGGCCATTGATGTGATACCACCTCTATCACATCACATAATTAGCATTTCTTTTTTGTAGTAGGAATAATTAAGATCTAGTCTCTTCACAAGTTTGATGGTTATAATACAACATTTGCCGCCGCCAGTCGCCTCCCTCTGCAGGGCGATTGGCAGGTGATCGGGGACTCCCTCTGACAACCACCTTGACTGGCCTGGGGCCTGCAGGCTGGGGTCACAAGTTTGATGGTTATAATACAACATTGTTGTCTACACTCACTATACTGCACATTAGACTTTTTTATTTAAACACTAGAGGCCTGGTGCACAAAATTCGTGAGCAACCACCTTGACTGGCCTGGGGCCTGCAGGCTGGGGCAGCTCCTGCATTGAGCTTCTGCCCCCGGTGGTCAGTGTGCATCATAGCAACCAGTCATTCCACCGGTCATTCCATATTAGGCTTTTATTATATAGGATGCATGTTCTAAATCAAATTCTGATGAAGAGTTTGCTAAGGCAGCATTTCTTATAAATTTGAATTACAAATTATGATTAAACTGCAACCTCTCTTTCAAGATATCCAGGGCATGCCCTAGGCAGTTTGGCTCAATGGATAGAGCATCAGACTGAGAACTGAAGGGTCCTGGGTTTGATTCCAATAAAGGCACATGCCCGGGATTGTGGTCAATCCCCAGTAGGGGGCGTGCAGGAGGCAGCTGATCAATGATTTTCTCTCATCATTGGTGTTTCTCTCTCCCTCTCTCTCTCTTCCTCTCTGAAATCAATTAAAAAATAAAAAAATAAAAAGATATCCAGGGCAGAAGTTAGTTCTGATGCAGGCTTGTGCGGAATTTACCAAAAGTACAAGAAAGTTCTTTATAGGACAATTTCTCACTCAGGTAACCAATCCCAGTCTGGGCTCAGAAGGAGGTGTCTCCTCCATAGCAATAATCTAATTTTGTTCTCAGGCCCAAAGAATTCCTTTGAAATGCACATAAAAGCAATGTCTAATCTCTAAGAGAGACAAGAGCCAAAGCATGACGACAAACCCAAAACTGTTCTATAAACAGCCTCTCGGTGGCCTTTGGGTGAAAAAATGCTCAACACTTTCACGGTGAACAGATCAGTTCGCATGTGTCTATCAGTCACACCTGCAGTACGGTTGCTCTTAGCAGGTTTTTCATAGCCAAGTCCTGTCCAGAAGCAACCATCCTAGAGAGCCACCGTACAGTGATCACACAGCGGGAAGGGCTATCGGTACCGATTACGCTAAAGGTCTTCCAGATGGAGATGGGTTCTTCCACACTGGGTGGCAGAAACGGTGAGCCTTCCACCAAGGACCGGCTGAAAACAGGAAATGCCTCCTGAGGGGGGTGGGGGAGGGAGGTAACATAGGCCGCCAGCCCTTCTTCCCTGCAGATCTCCTCCCTGCAATCTCTCCGACTGGCCAGCAACAGAAGAGGGCTTCTTAGGTCTTTACCACAAAATGGCACAGAGTGAGACCCCATGTCTAAGTGAGAAATCAACTATGGTGCCACAGAACAGACATACCTCTAGAACTTGGCCCAGACTTCAACCCCAAACTCCCTGCCACCCATCTGCTTCCCAGGAGTGGGGAGTGAGGAGTTATTAATGGGCACAGAGTTTGTTTGGAAAAGTTCTGGGGATGAACAGTGGGATGGCTGCACAACCATGCGAATGTGTTTAATACCACTGGATTATACATTCAGAAATGGCAAATTTTATGCTATGTGTACTTTATTATATATGTACCTCCGAAGAGCCAAGCTGGGATTCATGAGAGATCATCTCGGAGACGTGCTGACTATTGGTTTGTCCAGATACTACAAGTTAGATCACTAACAAGCAAAGACCCACCTAGAGCTCCCCAAGCAACAGAATCACACCTTCATTCTATGCCTTTTGTTAAGACTTGGCTACATGAAGACTAGTACTTCACATTATATATGACTTCTGGCAAAAAGAGTTTATTGTGTTGTTCAATTTATATATCATTAGTCTCTTTAGAAAGATTCAATGCCCCTTGAAAAAATTTAAGCTTTTAATATATGACATTTCTTTTCTCCTGACCAAGTAAAACTATTTTTTTAGATATATGAATTATTTTTAAAAATCACAATATTTCTCCAGGTTATAGCTTTATTTATAGGATGCTCAGAGCTTACATTTTAAGTTCAAACTTTCTTATGCCATGTGTATTACTATAACTAATGCCCCTCTCTGTGGCACATAGCTCTCACGTTTTCATCCTTATTTAGTATCTTATTTTAATGTCCTTGGAAAGTGGGTGGGTCGTGACCAGTGACTGAGAAGGTGATTAGAAACTACACACTACAGAAGCACGCACACTGAAGATGAGTACAGAGAGAAGGAGCGTGATCTGCATCGGTTCTGATGGCTTTATAATGTACTTTGGTCAAAGACTCCAAATGAAAGTTGAAAACAAGGAATGTTTCTGAGAGTGTTAAAAAATTAGGATGCCCGATTGCACACCAAACTCAGAACAACAGTCTATAATTGCATTCCTTTAGTGCTAGAAGCAACATAAAGAATAAGTCATGGAACGCTACCAAGGTGATGCAGTCAAAGGCCAAATTAACCTTCTCCCTCATTTTTTTTTCCCTCAAAATCAGAACGCACATGAATAAGCAAAATGTGTCCATGAGAAACTGTCATAAATCTCTACCAGACATGAATACCTCGGAATCCCTATTCTTCACATTTCAACAGTGGCCATATAAATAAAAAATTTTTTTTTGCAAGACTGTAACGGTATCTTTCTTCAGTAGTCAGGTAGAAAAATGAGAATAAAACAAAGATTGAGTAAAAGTTGCCTGGACCATATATGGTTTTAACACTAAAGTTTCTATTCTAAAGCGGAATTCCGGTCTTCTCTTATAGGACAATCTATGTTGGATGGTAAGAAAAAAATTAGGAAGTTTTTTTAAAAGCCTCGAATATCCTTTTATTATCACCTCACTAAAATACATATGTCAACCAAATTTAGTGATGCCAGGAAATAGAAAATACAAGGGGTGTTTCTACCTGTCACAGCCTGCTGACAGTGTGATAACAGTGGTTCTCCCAGGATAATTTTATCTCTGCTCACTATTTTGGATAAGCTGTGTTAAATAATAAAAAACCCATATCCTACTTCTTTTTTTTAATATATTTTATTGATTTTCCACAGGGAGGAAGGGAGAGGGACAGAGAGCTAGAAACATCGATGAGAAACATCGATGAGAGAGAAACATCGATCAGCCGCCTCCTGCACACCCCCTACTAGGGATGTGCCCGCAACCAAGGCACATGCCCCTGACCGGAATCGAACCTGGGACCTTTCAGTCCGCAGGCGATGCTCTATCCCAGTGATGGCGAACCTTTCGAGCTCGGCATGTCAGCATTTTGAAAAACCCTAACTTAACTCTGGTGCCGTGTCACATATAGAAATTTTTTTGATATTTGCAACCATAGTAAAACAAAGACTTATATTTTTGACATTTATTTTATATATTTAAATGCCATTTAACAAAGAAAAATCAACCAAAAAAATGAGCTTGCGTGTCACCTCTGACACGTGTGTCATTGGTTCGCCATCACTGCTCTATCCACTGAGCCAAACCAGTCAGGGCTATCCTACTTATTCTTAAGTTCATACTAAGTAGCCCACAAAATGTTTGCCTTAAACAAATTTTACTTTTGTACTTCACTAGTAAGCATTGGGGAGGCGAGGCGGGAGTATGGGAGAAAAAAGGAGGGGAGAGCCTTTGAACTAAAAAAATAAATAAATCAAACCTTCCTGTATGTTTTGTGTGGTATCTTTTACAACCTATTAGTGATTAATGCTGTTTTAATATTTAAAACTAATAATTTTTTAAGTTTTAATATTTGTTTAGTAACATATTACACACCCACTTGAACACAACTGATTGCGGGTCATTTTAACCATGGACTGTGAAGACCTTTTATTTTTTTTTCCCCAAATAGACATTTCACTTTATATCTCCATATTTTAGTGCAAAAGACCTAGTTCCGACTGCCAAAAATGTTTATGCATTCATTACAGATTCAACATAAAAGGGGAAAGAAATCTCACATTTGGTATTAATCCTCCTATATCCAAAACTACTGCATACAGCATTCACTCCCAGGCAGAGGCCTCGGGCGCCTCAGCTGTTCCTTGAAATGCTGATGTAAAGTAGCTTCCCTTCCCTGAGCAGAGGAGCTAGGGAACCACCGTCTTCAGTATCATACTGCTGCCATCTTTACCAGGCATTTTTAATCTCCAAAGACTGTTAGCTACACGCTCATCAGCAAATGTTTGGAGCAAACTGTTCCATCAAAGTCGTTTTTTCCTGGAGAGAACAGCAGGCAGGGGAGATGAGAGGGGAGAATAGATAATTTACCTGCATCAATTTTCTGGAGAGCTCATTAGTGAGGAACTCTTCTTCCTTCTCATAATTTACAGCAAGGGTTTCTTTCTCCTTCTGCAAAGCCTGAATTTTCTTGAATAACGTGTTACTGATGAATTCTTCTTCCTGCTCAGCCCTGGCTTGCTGTTTTTAAAAAAAATTAAAAGGGAACAAAAAAAAACACAAGTTAAGGAAACAGGAAATTTACTAATTGAAATATAGTTCTTATTTCCAGCGAGAACACCCATTTTAATGAGAGCCCTATTTTTAACTGTGAACCAACACACCCCAAGACGCACAAATCCGAGGAACTCAGCAGCAATCCTACTATTACTCCCAAGGGCCTCCCTGTACTATGTACGGTCCCTCTTCTTAAAGTGATATTTCAAAGTCATTAACAAAGATTGTTTTGCAGTTTTTCAAAGCAATCTCAAGTCAATCACCAGAATACCGAAAGCGCCTTCTCACATGGCAGATAAGTCCAATTCTGGGGTCCGTGCATCAATCCATAACTATTTGCAAGTCACTACATCTCACAGGTCCTCCAGCAGGTCCTCACATAATGTCATTCGGGTCAAGATCGTTTCATCATAGTGTTGATGAGATCGTAGGAACTCAGCTCTTGCGAATATCAAATAACCTGTTTGACGGCAGTTCCAAGAACCTATCCACAAGGTTAAGTGAGGACTTACTGTAATTACAATATCTAGGCAACTTTGTTTTTTAACGGCAGCAGAGAAGTTCAACTCACTTTAAAAAGTAAAATTATGTCACCTCTTTAGGGTGTTACTGAAAGGGTTTGGGTGTGTCATTTAAAAAGCACTACAGATACACATGGATTCATTACATGTTCATTGAGTAGTTACTGTAAGGAAATAAACCAAATGGCTGGAAAGTAGTTACTGCAAAGTAGTGGGGACCCAGGGGTGAAGAGTAAGGGTGGATAAAAGGAGCTTCGTTTTTTATCTATTTCCCTACTGGGAATTTTTTTGGAGGTGAGGGCAAGGAAGGTCAGGCATTACTGAATTTTAAAAAGAGATTAAAACAGAGTCAGGCATAATTCAATGGAGTTGAAAATATTCTTCTGTAAATCCGCCCCCCCATCTATGTTTGAACAGAATAAACAGAAAAACCAACCACCCTTGAAGGAAATTAATGTTTTCAGAAAGAAAATACTTGTTTCAGATGGACTCCACTATATTTCAAAGCACTTTTTAAACTGCAGCATTTTAATGCATTAATCCCCAATAATGCATTCCTGTTTCGTCTGCCAAGTCAAGGGAAGGAAAGCTACATCAATTCCAAGCCTGGTCCAGCATCTGTCACTTAAAATAACAGGAGAGCCAGAGGGCAGGACACAAAAGGGCACCTGCATTAA
This sequence comes from Myotis davidii, assembly GCF_000327345.1. Lineage (NCBI taxonomy): Eukaryota > Metazoa > Chordata > Mammalia > Chiroptera > Vespertilionidae > Myotis > Myotis davidii. The sequence continues at coordinate 2,197,970 of NW_006299714.1, forward strand.
GCAACCTCCAGTTTTTATTGTAAAAGGTCCGACAACCACTCCCAACCCTGGTGGTTTAGATTTCTGTCCACACTCACTAGCTTCCCCAACACCCATACTTTAATGGGCATGGTTTCTGGGAGTCCATCCTTCCTGCTCTCCACCACAGTGGCCCAGAGGAAGTACGCCAGGCTCTGGAACTGCCTGCCAGGCAATTCTCCAACGGAGAGCCACATGCAGTACTTAGACTGAAAAACGCAGCTACATAAAAAGTGGAAACTTTGGGAGAAGCTCCAGCACTCCGTTTCTTTAAGAAACCATTTGGGATAATCCAGGAGAGTTGAGCAATTGGGAACACATCGCAGCTAATAAATTTTTATTCCTAGCCCAGAGCGTCCACTGAGCAGTCCCCTAGGTCCCCAGGGGTTCCCTTACACACTTCATATTTCGTCAGCACTTCTCAATATCTATTCTTCCAGACAATATGGTCAAGGAAGACTGCTGGGGACTGGCGCTTCCCCTCCCACTTTTAATTAATCCCCAGCCATTTTCAAAACTCATATACTTCAAGACCTCATACATGTGCAATGGGCAGAAATCCAAAGAATTTATTCAAAGCATATTTGACACGTATATCCAAGTCCACAATCTGTTCAAACTACCTGTTTTTCTGGTTTCCACTGACCAAGTCCTATATGATTTGAATTCTGAGTATTCTCAAGTTACAGAATACAAAGGTAGAGGGGAACTTTAATGCCTTTTTGGTGATTTGTACTTAGAATTCAAAAGGGTGTTTTCCACAAATTAATTTCATTATCAAGTCAGGCTCAACTCCTTGCCATGTTACCACCAGACATTCAATATTTTAGGTAAATTTAATCACAAGCTATAAAGAGAGCCAGGCTCACAGGCTCAGTTGACCAAGAGGATAGGCCCTAAGAGTCTGTTCATGTAGCTTCCACCCACTTCCCATATCGTCTAACCATTAAGTCCCAGGGACAGCAGGTTTCAGTGTAATAGAAAGCAGAGCAGTTGACAGAAAGTAGATTAGTGGTGGTCAGGATAGGGATAGGGGAGAACGAGGAAGGACTGCTAATGATACAAGGTTTCTTCTCGGGGTGATGAAAATTTCTGGAATTAGACAGTGCTGAGTTTATACAACCTTGTGAATATACTAAAAACCACCAAAGTGCACACTTGAAAAGGGTGAATTTTATGGTATATGAGTAATATCTCCATTAAGAAAAAGAACTCGCCGAAACCGGTTTGGCTCAGTGGATAGAGCGTCGGCCTGCGGACTGAAGGGTCCTAGGTTCGATTCCGGTCGAGGGCATGTGCCTGGGTTGCGGGCACATCCCCAGTGGGGGATGTGCAGGAGGCGGCTGATCGATGTTTCTCTGTCATCGATGTTTCTGACTCTCTATCTCTCTCCTTTCCTCTCTATAAAAAATCAATAAAATATATATTTTAAAAATAAATAAAGAAAAAGAACTCTGATGATTAACAGAGTCAGTATTTCACAGAACACCTGGTTTCCTTTGCAATTCTCCCCAGGGTTAAAAAGAAAGAAAATACCCAAAATGGAGTTCTTTGCCATAGCGCCACCAAGACCTCAGTACTAACCTAATTGCAGCCTCCGCCTCTCCCAGGAATGGAATTTTAAAACAATCAACCTGAACTTTCCTGGTCCGGGCTGGTGAGGTAATCTGTAATCTGCCTGATAAAACCCGCTGCCTTCAGGAAGATGACTCTGCCTGAAATAATCCACTCCTTCAACTTCCTCGTCCCACCCTCGTTCTGCCCAGAAAAACCTTCTGTTTCATGCAACTGCTCAGAGCCCCCTTTCTCTTTACCAGATGGGCGCTGCCCAATTCGTGAATCGTTCAACGAACCAATCAGATCTTCAACCTGACTTGAACTGTTTTTCTTTACCACCAGGGAAAGCAGCAAATTTTTTAAATTGGGGGCAGGGAGACGAAGAGGGCTAGATCTGCTCTAAAAGGACTTTCAAAGTAAGTGACATGTCACCAGTCGTGAGAGACGGAGGCCTTGGCAAACAAAAATCATTCTCCACTTTTGAATAGGCACGTATTTCTAGGCAAAGCTCATTAATAAAAAATGCCACTCTCAGGGCCCATGAATAACAATAGGAAGCTGGTTAAACCAATCTAACAAGGCGGCGAACAGAGCCTAACGGAGTTTATTAACGGTCTCCTTTAACTAAGTTTTTGCCACTTCTTAATTCTCACTGAGGGCTGTTACTCTGCCTCCCAAACCACCTAAACAGCCAGAGAAAAACCACCCATGGGGAGGACAGGATTCGGGTTCCTAGTTCACCCGGTTTCCAATTGGTTTCAGATCATCTTAGGAATTAACACATAAATGCTGACAAAAAAAACCCCCACCAAGCTGCTGTATCTAATTATAGCCTCAGAGGAGACTGGTTTTAAAAGAACAGATAAGGGGTACTAACAACCATGAGTAAAAGTTAATTATCAGAGTATGAGCCATGTAGTATAGAAAAGCAGTAAGTATCCACTTTTTTTTTTTTTTAAATCTTCACCTGAGGATATTTTTCAGTGACTTTTTAGAGAGAGTGGAAGGGAGGGAGGAGAAGAGAGAGAAACACTAATGTGAGAGAGACACATCGATTATTGGTGGCTTCCTGCATTCCTTGTGACCCATCCGGGGATGGAGACTGCAACGCAGGTACATGCCCTTGACCGGGAATGGAACCCAAAACCCTTTGGTCCATGGGCTGTCATCACTCCAACTACTGAGCCAAACCGGCCAGGGTGTAAGTATCCACTTTGATCTTTATCTTAGTCCTGACTTTTTCTTCCCTAACTCCAAAACAGGCCTTTTTATCTAAGACGTAAAATAAATTACCTTTCCAGTTTATTCTCCCCCAAGAAGCCAAGAGCCAGAAGCAAAGAAGAAAACCACAGGCACCATTTGCAACAGGGGCCCCAAACTGGCGATACTGTATGAAATTTCATTAGTTGTAGCAATATCTTTTCCTTTTTACCTGAAATGCTTAAAAATCTCAGCATACCTAAAATTATGTGGAATGATGCAATTCATGATGTCACTTATTTTTTTTAAAAGGACAGCTTTTCAAAGCAAATTCAAAAATAAAATTCTATTTCAATAACTCAATAAATAAAATTGTATTTCAAAATTAACTACATAACTATAAACTCTCCAAAGAAAATAAACAAAAACATGATAAAATTTTTCAAGAAAAACCTTTTCTTAGTGTTTTGCATATGTTTGAAGATTTAAAAACTCTAGAGGGATTTTAAAAACCTGTGATTGTATGTTCATGTTCAATATGATTGATTCTATTTGCTATGTTTAGAAATAGAGTGAATTTGGTATAATTTTACTGATTTATTAGTGTCTGCTATTTTGCTCCTCATTTAGCAGTGAACACTCAATGTCTGCTAATGTGAGGCCTAGAGTACAAAACATTTCTCCATTATTATTTCCCCATCCTACCAAAAAGCCAATGTAGCAACGGGGGCTGGGATGGGGGGGACAAAAGAGACATGGGAAGAGGGGAAACAGGAGAAATGTACCAGGTCCCCTGGAAGAAAATAAACACCAAAAGAATTATTAGAGAAAATTATTTCCTCCTGAGTCAGTACTTACTTAGGCAACCATACTCTAAATGAGCACAATTTTCTGCAGATAAGAAAAACACAGTTCGTGCTGACCCGCTGCTGTTATGACCAAGGCACAAAACTGATAGGAAATTCCAATGTGATTGTCTAGTGTTTCTGTTCTTTATCAGTGGCATTTGGAGATCCAGGGTTAGTACAGAAAGGAGAAGGCAAAAACTCTCAACAGTAGCACTCACTGCTGAGGAGAAAAAAAATCCAAGTGCCAAAACCAAAATTATGTGGAATGATGCAATTCATGATCTGTCAATTATTTTTTTAAAAAGGACAGCTTTTCAAAGCAAGGATTATAAGCAAAATGGATTTGATAGCAGCCATGCGTAAAGAATATAATCAAGAAAGTTCAAGTGACTACCAAGATAACATTGTTGCAATTGTTTTAAAAAAAATCCCTTTTAAGTTGATTGCTGACTTGTTTTAATACAAAAAAGTAAATAAATAAATATCCTACAACTAAGATATCTTGAAGCTCTAATGCAGCGGTCGTCAACCTTTCAGACCTCACAGACCAGCAGGGATCCACGGACCACTGGTTGGCAACCCTTACTCTAATGCATATGAATCCATGCAGGCTCTATTTATCATTTAAATTATTTACATTTATGAATATATTTAAATATATCATTCTAATTATTTAAGTTTACTATTCTGTTGACTAGTCACTTACAGTCCACATTTATTGATTTTAACCCCTCAGCTTTAAGTAGCATCTAACACCAAATTAGTACAAAAAGCAAATTAGTACAACACAAAACCAGGCAACTCTATAAAATCCTGTTCTTTCTGTCATTTATTAGGTGCACCAGTGCACAACTGATTGTTCCGGGAGACGCTCAGAGTTCAGCAGAACTCATGACTGATGGCTGGCACCTCTTACAGGATTAGCTGGAAAATCCATCATACCAATGGGTTTAACACCACAAACAACTGTCCTGCACTGTCTAACATTTAAGTGTCGGTATTGCAGGGGTGGGTAGCAGGTGATGCTTTCATTTCCTCTATTAGAAAATCTAGGAGATGACTTCCATTACCTGCCCGAGGATTATAATTCTCTATTGAGTCTGCTTATTTCCTCCACATATTGCACTCTATCTTATAGTAAAAGCAATTAATAGTCAAGAAGTGAATATATTATGTATTACATTCAGGATTGCCAGCAAATCACTTAAATACAGAACAGAATTCTGATTAGGCCTCACAACTGCGCTGTTCTGCCCCAGATACTAACAATGGCCAAGGCCACGGTTACAGGATGCAGGACAGGAGAGAAAGCAGCAACAAGGGTGACTTTCAGGACAAGAACTCAGAGAATCTTGATGTTAAGAAGGATCCCTAACAGCTACCAAGTTTGATCGAGCTGCAGTGCCTCTCAAACCAGCGAGAGTGAAAGACCAGTCTTCACCACCCATCTGCAGTAGAACAAAACCTATACCTGTGTGCATGTCCTGTTACACATAACTAGAACACAACTCTGATTACACGGCTCACCACTTGAATTCAACACCACCCAAACTGGTCGACACCCAATTCAAAATAAGTCCACTGATCACTTGCTTGGATATGGAACAATGAGAAATTGTTAGAGAAGCTGCTAAATGTTTATATTTAAAGACCATAAAAAAAGTGAAAAGGCAGCCCTCAAACTGAAGGAAACTTGCAATACATGTAACAAAGTGACGAGTAGTATCCAGAATATATAAACACTATAGAGAAATATAACCTCCAATAAAAAAGAAAACCAAAGATTTAAATGGCAATTTAAAATATTTCATAATCAACAAACTCATGAGTAATAAAAAAAAGGTGCAAATTAAGATCACCATTTTCTACACCCGAGACTGGGGAAAGTTGTCTGGCAATACCAAGTGTTAATGTGGACCGGTGAGAATTCTCCTATAATTCAGATACAAGTGTGAATTTGGTATGGTATTTTTAAAAATTAAATATTCTTATACTTTACTATGCACCAATTCTACTGATAGGTCTATGCCCTAGAGAAAAACCTTCAACATGTACAAGGGGGCAGTTCAAAAACATTCACTGCATTCTTGTCCTTAATAAGTAAAATATTGGAAACACCCCAGATATTTATTCAGAAGAGAAACAATACAATCACACAGAAAATTAAAAAGCAATGAAATCAAAAGACGCACAGCTAAACACAACATGAAGGAATCTAAGAAACAATACTGATTGGGGGAAAATGAAGCTGTACACATATTTTTATTAAAGTAAACGAACAAGCAGAATAAATGATGTACTATATAAGGATTCATTTGTAGGATAGGAGGTGAGGGAACAGGATAGGAATGAAATTCCTGGGTAGATGCGATGGTATCACCAGCATTCTTGTTCTGAAGTTGAGTGGTGGGAATCCAGGAGTTCGTTTTGTCTTGTTTCATAACTTACTTGTGTTTCATGGTCTGTTCATTATTTTTGTTTGAATAAGATATTATACAATAAACTTATTAAGCAATGGTTATACATCCATGGTGGCTAAATCATTTTCCCTCTTAGGACTGAGACATGCTACAACATGGATAAAACTTCAAAGCCATTATGCTAAGCAATAGAAACTCGATGCAAAAGACCACATATTATATGATCCCATTTATATGAAATGTCCTGAACCGGCAAATTTAGAGACAGAAAGATTTGCAGTTGCAAAAGGCTTGGGGGGAGGTACTGGTGCAGCAGCAGGCAAGAGGGGAGAAGAATGAGGAGAGACTGCCAATGAATACAGTTTCATTTTGGAATGGAGAAAATGTTCCGAGATTATAGTAATGATTATACAATTCTGAAAATGTACTCTTTAAAAAATATGTATATCCTATATAATAAAAGCCTAATATGCAAATCGACCACCTGGCGGAACAACCAGTGGAACAACTGGTCGCTATGACACTCACTGACTACCAGGGGGCAGATACTCAATGCAGAAGCTACCCCTAGCCCACAGGCCCCCCACCACCACCCCGCTGGTCACCCCGAAGAGGGAGGTGACCAGCAGCAGGGGGCGGGGCTGGCGAGCTGGTGGTGCCAGGCTGGCCAAGGCAGGTGCCAGTAAATGATGAGAGTCATTGACTGGCTGCCTCTTGTATGCCCCCAGGTATGTGCCCTAAATGTGAATCAAACAGTGACCTCCTGCTTCACCTCCTGCGTCATAGGTGGATATTCAACCACTGAGCCACATTGGCCATGCAAAGCACTCTCTCTAACAAGTATGTTTTTCATTTATATCAGAAATATAAAGGGAATATAAAAATGTGAAATGGACTTAGAAAAACAGAAACAAAAGACAGACATAGAAACAAATCTATAATAAAATTCACTATATAGTGATAATTAGGGCTTTTCATTCCATCTCTGAATGAAAGGAGCAGTAAAATACTGTGCCTCTAAAACTTAATTGACCATACTCACTATAACAACTAACAGACTTGTAAAATAATTATGTCTAATATTTTGATAAATTTAGAAAAGTAGCTAGTCCATTTTTCAAACACCAGGTCTACTATGGTAACCGGCAGGCCCCAACCTATCCAAGCTCTGAAGCTATAAATGCTCTAATTTACAAATTGGTTGTTAAGATAACATGTTCTATTATAACAACATAAAGTGTAGGCAAATTCCCAAAGCCAGATTTCAAAAACTCGTTCATGTCATGATTTAACTAAAAAGCAGTAGCTTGAACCTGGCTTCGAAGAGCAGAGAGATCCTATACACGTAGGATAAGGGGGAAATTTCCCCCACTTTAAGTATGGAGCCAATCCAAAGCATAGTTTTCAAAAGTTTCTTTGGTATTTTCTCATTTTTCCTCTCAGAATTATTTATTTTCTTTTCTATTGCTACACTTTGCACACCAGTACTATATATTCAAACTACTCTCTATGTAGCATTAACTCCCAAATAACCCTTTCCCCAAAATGAATCACGCCCCCCAAATCGGCTACCTTCCTTCCCTGTGAGCTGTGAGCATCTGACAGTCCTATCAGCTGGTGATTAAAAAGAAAGGAGTCCGATTGATCAAAATTATACTAAAATGTGAAAGACGTTCTTCCTAATCCTGATGACCTTTTGAGACTAGGCGGGCATAACAGGATCCCTGCCTGAGTGTTTTTACCCAGAGGAAGTTCATTCTATAAATTATCGATTGCTATGCAACGAACTATCCCAACGCACATAGTCTTCAAACAACAATACGTTAGTTGCCATCATCCTATGGATTGATGAGTGGTTCCTCGCTTGTTTCACCGAGGCTGCATCAGCTGGGGATTCAGCTGAGCTCTACCATCCCAGATCTATAGAGGGTAGGAAACAGATCTATAGAGGGTAGGAAACAGATTCAAAGAGCCCCCGTCTCTGAATGGGAGGAGCAGTAAAATACTGTGCCTGTCATTCTCAACCAGGATACTTCCCTTTTTCAAAGCTTCTTCCCTTTTTCCGAAGGCACAGATTTCCTAAAATGTCTCCAGGTTTTCCCGTAACTGATCAGCGTGGAAGAGGAGCAACGCTAGCATATGGTTCACACTTTAGGTCAGGCGCAAGGAGGACTACCTGCCTTGTTCGTGACCACATGAAGTACAGTCGGCAGCTTTTCTCTTTTTGATCTTATATGCTATATTCAGACTGCTAAAACACTCATCTCCTCCCCTTATGACAGCTCTAGAGAATGTAGTCTCACAGTGGAGTCACAACCCATTTTCCCAATTATAAACACAGGAACTGCTCCCGCAGCGTCAGAATGAGTAATCTCGGGCTTATACGCAATATATAAAAAGAGATCAGGCAAAAAGAAACATCTGTGCCCAACAGTCTCCAGCCACACACCATCGTAAGAACAAGAGTCACACACTAGATAGAGATCTATGGGTAGAAACCCAGAGAAACGACCACATCAGTGTTCTGTGTTTGAGAGTCATGTCACCGATTACCGTAAATCCATGATCTTCACGGTGATGAAGTTACTACCTCCTGGGGCCATGGGGGAAGTTACTCATTGCTCTTGGAAGATGTGTTCTTAAAAACTGAGGTCTCGCCCTAGCCTGTTTGGCTCAGTGGACAGAGCGTCAGCCTGCAGACTGAAGGGTCCCCAGGTTTGATTCCGGTCAAGGGCAAATGCCTGGGTTGCGGGCTTGGTCCCCACTAGGGGATCTGATCTGCAGGAGGCAGCTGATCAATGATTCTCCCTCATCATTGATGTTTCTATCTCTCTCTCCCTCTCCCTTCCTCTCTGTAAAAAATGAAATAAAATATATATAAAAAAAAAAACTGAGGTCTCATCTTTTTTTTCCCACAAGAAAGCTGACAATGCCACACCCTCTACACCTCTACCTATCCCCAACCAACCCGAAGTGTCCAAACCTGACCCTGGGGCAGTGACTGACGCCTGGAGAATAGGGATATGAAATGTCTACAGCTCTATCTCCTTGGAAAATGAGGGTTATTCCTCAGTTGCCACCAGCACAGGGAGAGGCCAGTCAGGCAGAAATGTCATACTCCAAAGAATCAATAGGGGGCGGTGTGGTAAAGGGACCTCAGTGGAACAGGCAGGCAGGCCAACGACAGCCAAAATGACGGCAATCATCCACCTCTCCTTCCACTCTCCCCTACAAGCTACATTCCAAAAGCCACAGAAATCGTGAAAGAAATTAAAAATGACAAAACAAAAATTTGAGCAAAGAATAAACTCACTGGCAGTCAATTTCACTCTGAAGATTAAACTGATTGCAAATGAATATTACTCCAGATCAAATACTGGCCACGCACCAGTCACCATGTGCCTAACCCGCAGCATCCCCATGACGGGAACCCTGTATTTCTAAACATGTCCCCACTACCGCTGACAGGGGCAGGGGTGAGCCTCAACACTACTCCCAGGAGGCTTCCCCCATCTGCTTCCCTCCAATAATAAGTTCTTAACCAGAATAGCTAAGTAGCAGCAGCCACTGCAGTCATTAAATTTTTTTTTTAATTTAATTCAACACTTACAACAGAGCATCTCCTGCATGGCAAGCACTATGTGGATATGGCAATGAACACCACAGACACTGTCCCTCCCCCGCAGGAGTACATAACACAATCCTCCCGGCAAGTAACATCATTAATACATACATTTAGCAATTGGCCTTGAAATGATCTTGGCTGCAGAAAATATAGCCTGAAGAATCTGGAGATTTTAAATAAGATTAAGCTACACAGGAGGAAAAAAAGCTAAATATTTTACCCACCACAGTAACAAAAGAAATGGCTGGGCACATGCACTCCAAAACCTGCAGAATAATGAAGTGCATAAATGTATACAAATACACAAAGTGTATTTTAGTGTGTATGCTTATATAAACATACACATGTATATGTGTATATATATTTATAAATGGATATTTAACTTTATGGATTGCATTCCTATAATAAGTGATAATGGCGGTCAATGTTTAGGTATTGATTATATTTATGGAACCGTAGCGGTCTCTTCCACACATAATCTCTATGGATTATTTAATTCACACATTTCAGCCCCAGATCATACATGGGTTAACGGGCCGAGAAAGGTCAAGCACTTGCCCAAGGATCCAAGCTACTAAGTAGCAAGGCTGGGAATCACACCTAAACCTTGGACTGGCTCGGGAGCTCCCAGTCCTCCTATGGCCCTCCCCAGCATTCAACGTCTCCCCCGCCCAAGGGATGCAGCATCGAGCGCCAGAAGCCAGACCCACTCTGCTGCTGCGAAAGCCAACATTATCTGAGCTGCCCCTCGGGGCCTGCGCATCACAAACAGCTCCTCTTGGGGAGGAGACACCCTGTAATTTCCTTTCCCAAACAGAGCGGCTGTGGGTGACCGACAGGCAATTTTCATGAACTGCAAAGGAGCCACTTTTTGCTACTGCTACCACTGCCGCTGCAAGTGGCAGATTACATGTTTCCTGATGGCACACACAGCCCGTACGTATTGTTCCTGTGTGATGACAGCAAGCTCTGGGCATTTAGCTTTTCTCCACACCCGCTCTCCCCTTTCAGAGAATGAATTAAGGGGTACCTGGCAAGGGTGAGAAAAGGCATGTCTAAGAGACCACGGGTGGGGGCAGGTCTGCAATAGGCAGACCAGTAAGGATAGGAATTCTGGTCTATAAAGAAACTGCAGGATAAGAAAAGTCCCCCAGTGGCTATCCACCCCACTCAGAAATAGTGATTCCTTCCCATCACCTACCACACCTCCCGTGAGTAAGGAGATATTTAATAAGGGCATATAAAACGCATTCCTTTATTGTACGCACACATGCAACGAGGAGGGGCTGCCTTGTCTGCAAAGGATTCCCAAGCCCAAGTTCAAGACTGTATTAGTACCACTAAATACTCATGTGAAAAAAAGAAAAGATAAACTACTGGGCCAGCTGAGGGGTGGGACCCAGAGGTTGTGAGGAGCAGCAGTGCAGGTGAACCAGAGCAGACGAAAGGACACTGCACCAGCCATCGGGGACCTCAGCGCTCGTCCTGGTCTTATGTTAACTCCTAATTGACTTGGCAAGCTTCCTTCTTCCCTAAGCCTGCGCTTCGCCCTCTGTAGAATATGAAATAACCTAACATCCTTTATGGCACAGCAGCTGAGAACAAACAAACAAACAAAATCAGTCACACCCCCAGACGAATTCTAGGAAAAACCTGCAGTCGCCAGCGGACACTGACGCCAGGGAAGACAGTGGTCAGTAGCCAAGTGGGAACCAGAACCCACCTCTCCCTATTCCCTGTCCACTGTTCTCCCCACGTCAGCATCCTGCCCTGGGAGGTGGTGGGAGTCTTACCCTGCTGTGAACAGCAATTGCTAGGAAGTATCCCCCAAATCCAGCTGACACGTAGCAGTAAAAGAGAATAGTTCTATGATTAAATATAAGGGAATACAACTCTCCCCCAAGAGTAAAAGGCCTCTGGATCAAGGGACTTAAGAGGGAGGAGAGGAGGAAGTGAATTTTAAAAAATAACCTTGTTACAGAAAACTTCCACTTACATATTTTTAAAGTCTATTATGCAAAGCACTGTTAACGTCGTTATCCATCCCTTCTAGACGCGATGCTTATACATGTGGCAAAATTGGTTCACGTTACAGGCACACTCTATCCCTTCACCCCACTTATTATAGTGTAAGTCTTCTCTGTGATTAAATGTTCCTCCAACCATATTTGATGTCGCAAAAGTCCTATCTCACTGATGTGCCCAAACCAGCTCCCTGACATTCCAGATGTTTCCAATTCTTTCTGCCGTAAGAACTGTTACAAAGAACGTGCTTCAACAAAGTCCGATACTGTACTAGCCGGAGGCTCTTCCAGCAGATTCCCCAAGCTTGGGTTTCGGTATGCAGTTAAGACGTGAGGATTTAAGCAAACTTCGACCTACACGCACGGCTACAAAGCTGTGTCTGTTTCCTGTGCAGTTGCAAGTGAACAAGTGGCAGCCTTTACTTCCCGTTCATCGTCTGCTGGCTCATCCCAAGGCGTCTTGAGTTTGGCTTCTCCATGGCTGTCTATGGGAGCCAACCACAACGCTCTGATTCAAGGGGAGGACTGGCTTTGTGATCTGGGGGGTGTTGATGTATAGAGATTCTGTTTTTCTGTGAGGAAGGAGGAAGAGAAGGGCTTTCACTTCTAGCAAAGGTTTAACTTTCAGCATAATTTCTATTTCGGTTGGACACAGGGATCTAGTGGTCAAACTACATCACCTCCTTGATACCCGGAGCTGGGTCTGTGCATCCAAGGAGCACAACTGCCCAGAAAGCGTGTGTGTGTGTGTGTGGGGGGGGGGGGGGACAGTACATGAGCAGTCACTCTCCCCGGATAGAACTTCCAAGAAAGCTCACGAATCCACTGTTAGGAATTAAGGTGAAAACCTAACATCTGTCCTCAAGCCTTTAAACACAACCCCCAAATCCGAGAGACTGAAAACCACAAGCTGCAACCACTTGGCAGGAAGCCCACCAGCCTGACCTGCGTTCTTGCGGTGGCAAAGCCTGATGTGAAATGAATATAAGCCTGTTTGCAGCTTGACTAACACACTTAGTGCGACCGTCCACACGTTTCGCTGGAGTGCTGCCCTAACCCATGAGAAGTGACGTTGCAGGCAGCATGCGCTCAGGATCACCTCTCCATACCCCAACCCTTATGCCTTGTGTTGAACTGTATCTGCCCCCGCCCCCCAAACCCCAACCAAAGGATATGTTGAAGACCTAACCCCAAGTACCTGCAACTCTGACCTTATTTGGAAATAAGAGCTTCGCAGGTATAATCAAATTAAGACAAGGCCATTAGCATGGGCCTTAATCCAACAGTCTAGCGTCCTTGTGAGAAGGGAGAACAGAGACACACAGGGAGATGCCATGTGACTGCGGAGGCAGAGACCCGTCAAGGGCCATCAGGAAGTGCCAGAAGCTGGCAGATGGGAGGACCCTAAAGGCTTCTGAGGGAGCACGGGCCTGCCAACACCTTGACTGCAGATGTTCAGCCCCCAGAACTGTGAGGGAATACATTTCTGTTGTTCTAAGCCAGTCTGCAGTATTTTGTTATTGCAGCCCTAGGAAACTAATGCACCCCCATTCTTGCCACCAAAAACCTTCATTCGAAAACACACCTGGCCCCTTGGACAAGGGACTGTGCCATTTTTATTCTGCCTATTTCCAAGTAACCCTATATAAATTTGTGAAGATTTTGTAATAAACTGGGTTTTTTTGTATTTTAATCCTTTGCAGTCCAATGTTATTTTTGGAATTCAAACAGTCTGGTCCAAATTAATTGACGGGATTGAATGTTGAACTTTTTAATGTTCTTATTGCTCGACATTGGACCTGCTCTTAGCGCCTGGTCTGTCAAGTCAGCCTCGAGGTTGGACCGAAAAGGGTTAAAAGGAGAGGGGAGGAGAAAGAGAAAACACAGGACACCGATTTAGCCTTTAACATTAGCAAAGACAGAACAGTTGAAACCATCCATCTTAAACACTTTATATGAGAATAAATGCCCCCCATTTCAATGATGTTGAGGCGGTATTACATTTAAAACCAGAACAGCTGTCCACACTCCAAATGCTGCAAAATTAACCACGGTTAGTAATTCAGACAGAACATCCATTGAGATTTTATATTGGGAAGGAAACAAAGTGAAGGAAGGAGTTTAATGGTGAAATGCACGTGCATGCGTGTGTGTGGGTCCTAAGTGTATACACTCATTTCCTTACTCATTTATCTAGCAAATATACACCAGCAAACACATACTACATGTGCCAGAAGGCACAGAAAATAAGGCTACAACGAGAGACAGGACCTTACACTCTGACAGGAATACTACAAAGGGACAAATTGGTCTCCTCCCAGCTCTAAAAATTTCTCTTTGGCACTAAACTTGCCTTCTGTTCTCCTACCCAACCAAGACTGAAGTGTCAGTAATTTGAACATCTTTGTCAAACATATTAAAATTATCATTTTGAAATATTCTAACCACAGAAAGCTGGTCCATGGATTGACCAGAGATACACAAAGATTGATGTATGAAGACGTTCACCAAATTGCCATCTATATGAATGCAAGCAACCAATTAATCCCATATAATAAAAGCCTAAATGTCTGGTCATCCATTCAACCAATCAAAACATAACATGCTAATGATATGCTAAGGCTGCTCAACCACTCACTATGACATGCACTGACCATCAGAGGGCAGACAGTTGACTGGTCGGCCAGTTGCTATTATGTGCACTGACCACTAGGGGACAGATGCTCCAACTGGTAGGTTAGCTTGCTGCTGAGGTCTGGCTGATGGGGACTGAGAGAGATGGGCTGGACATGCCCTGGAGCCCTCCCATGGCCCATCCCCAGCTGGTCAACCTCCCGCATCCCTCCCTGGCCCTGATTGTGCACCAGTGGGGTCCCTCGGCCTAGCCTGCAATCCAGGACCCCTCTGGGGATGTTGGAGAGATGGTTTCAGCCTGATCCTGCAGGCCAGGCCAAGAGATCCCACTGGTGCACGAATTCGTGCACCAGGCTTCTAGTCCATAATAAGAAGCTAGAGTCAGCAGAATAATACCAACACCCCCCACACCCCAAAAAGCCACATCCTAAATCCAAGAATTTGTAAATATATTACTTAGGTGGCAAAGAGAAACTGAGATGGAATTCAGGTTGCTAATCAACTGGCCTTAAAATAAGGAGATTATCCTGGGGTAACTGAGTGGGCTCAATGTAATCACAGGGGTCCTTTAAAATGGAAAACAGGTGGCGGGGGAGGTCAGAGTGGTGCCACCTGAGGACCATGCTGCCAATCCTGGCTTTGACCAGAGAAGGCCCACCAGCCCAGCAATACAGGAAGCCTCCAGAAGTTGGGCAAGGAAAGAAAACAGATTCTCTAATTACCCATGACTGAGAACAAGTGACAAAGCTGTCCTAATATTATGATCAATAGGAAAACACAGGCTAGGAGCCACATGATCCTGCTTTTGCTTGCTGAAGCGATTCACAACCCTCAGGTGCATTAGAAATGACCAGGAGACAAAACTCAGAGCAACGGAGGTCATTCTGAGCGTGGTACTGACAACACAATGTCTGTAGAGTGAGCCTGTTTTTTTGGTTTGTTTGGGTTTTTACCCTATTTTTGTGATTAATTTGTTCTGCATCCTTCACAGGTTTCTAAGCACTTTACCCACCACTATGCTGCCCATTTCGCAGACAAAGGGAATGAGGTAGAGACAGGCGAAGCAACTGCATCCAAGGCCACATGGTTACAGGGGCAGAACTGGATGCAAACCCCAGCAGATGGGCTCCAGGGCCAGGGCGAGTGACTGCGCTGGGTTCCACCAGCCCAGGTCAGGAAAACAGTTGTCACCTTGTCCCGTGTGGGGCACTGGGCCAGGCTCTGTGCAGGACCCAGAAGCTGTGATGACATCGGCTTGTGTGCAAGGAGCTCAGCCTCCCCGGGGGATACACACGAGGACTTGGCGAGATTCTGAGTGCATCTGCAGCCCTGGCCACACCTGGAGTGCAGACAGAACCAAGGCTTTTACAGTGACCCATGACCCCTGTGGCGGCGAAGGAAATGGACCCGGCACGAAGGATCCGAGTAACGCCGTGAATGAAAAGTGACAGAACTCATGGCTACTTGGCTCAAGGAAGAGGAGGTAGGTGATGGCACTGGCTTCTGGTTGGGGTCCTGGCAGCACACCTGGCTGGGGTCCCTGACAAGGGTCCCAGCTCGTGGGAGGGATGACATCTTCAGGATGAACCTTTGATCTCATTACCACACCCTGGCACTGGCCTTGTGTGCCCACACCTGAGGGGTGAGCTGTCATCACTGCAGGACGTATTTACAGCAGAGCCAGACACTCACACTCACTGGGTAAACTTGTTTTTCAAAGTTTTTACAGTAAAGAGTTACCAGAAACAGATGTTTAAAATCTGGCAGAGATCACTCATCCAGGGCAGCTATGACCAGCTCCTCTGTGGTGACCAAACCCAGTAAGGCTTGGGAGAGACACACTCAGGGTAAGGAAGAACAGGCAGACAGAAAAAAAAAGAGAGAGAGAGAGAGAGAGAGAGATCTGAAGAGCCTAAAAGTTTCTTGTCCACACCCAGGGGGCAAGTACAAGGAAACACCAGTAGCCAACAGAGGAAAGGAGACGGCCCCAGAGCCTACAGACGTTCGTGGAATAAGAGGGCAGAGGAGCCGACGCTGTTTGCACCGGTACTCTGTTTACTGGGTATAAACAGCTGAGCATGTCAGGTTAAATGGGAGTATGACCTGATTCTACGGTGACAGGAAGATGCTAGAAAGAAGGGGACACACACTTGTCATTCCAGGTGTCACCCACCTGAAAAATGCAAGAGAGCCAACAATACTTTTAGTTCAGCAAGGTGACCAGAAGCCAAGCAACACATTAAAAACACGAAATAAAATCATTCCTATATATGAGAAAGTAAAATGAAAAAAAAAAATTCCTACGTGCAATGGCAAGAACAGGGTACCTAAGAAAAAAGATGGAGTCCTAGACGAAGGAAAGTAGTTTTAGCAGCTTCACTGGAGCATCAGAGTCAAGAAATATAAACCTTAATGAATAGATAAGTTGGGATATTTGTAAGATAGAAATTCTCCCCAACATAAAATCCCCACAGGATTTAAGAGACGTGACATGGGGACCGTAACAGTCATAAAAATTCTGAAAGCAATGTGTTAGAACTTGCCATATGGCCTCGTAAAACCTCCGATAAAGGCATAATAATCAAAATAGAGTTAACACAGGAACACAGAGATTAAGCAGTCAGAAAAGAGTTAAAGAACTAAATCTGGCTGTTAATGAAATTTCAATGGGATTAAGTGGCCACATATTTAGACAAAAATAAAATAAGACAGGGCCTCAGAACACAATAAGTACTCTACCTACCAACAAAAATATCTACTTTCTAGCTCCTCTCTCTCTTTTCCCCCCCACCCACTTGCATTGGTTTGAAGCTCTTTTTCAACTGACCTGAACACTCCTCTTCATCTTTTCCCTTCCTTTTCTTGAATTTTGTCAGGCAGGATATTGCCAGGTAAAACTCACCCTCCTCAATAGCCTGTTTCACATTCTGTCCATGAAATCGGATGAGAATTCATACTCAGCTGCAGTCCATAGACAAGGCTACATGCACAAGCATTCCAGTAGCAAAAGGCAGGTGCCAGAAACCAGAAGGTTAGATGCTCTGTTACACAAGAAAATCAGGAAAGCATGCTAGTCAAGGCCCATCCCTAGCTCATGTGAAAGGGTCAGAGCCTCAGGTGACTCAGAATGGACCCACAAGCCCCTAACTACTCACAACCCATCAGAATACTGGGCTCGTCAAAGTGCAAGCCTTCTGCTCAAACCCTGCTTTAAAAGCAAACACAAGGAGGTACTTCAGTAGCTCCATGGGCATCCCTTGATGAAATTTTCTTAGACTGAAGACCAACTTTCAGAAAACTTTTCTTTATGGGCAAGGAGTTGTATCCCAATGGTTAGTGCTCACTTAGGCCAGGCCACAGAAGAAAGGAAGGGGAAAAGGAAGAGAAGGGAAGATCCGGATGGAGTGCCCAGAGGGAAGACACATCCTCTCGGCCACCCAGAATCCTTGTCGGAAGGAGGTGCAGTATAAATTAGCAGACGTCACCTGGTTCTGAGCTCTAACCATTACATCACAAGGGGCCATTAAGAAATTTGGGTCACTGTTTTAATTACCCTCACTCCACAGGTAAGGAGAGAAGGGGCAAAGTGTGATTAAGCATTTGCCAGAGGCCCATGTGACTTCACCAGGATTACCTAAAACTCTAAAAACAAGTCCACACTGGGCAGCCCCAGTCACCAAGAAGCCTGCAAACAAGGATCAAAAGGATAATGTCCTAAATATACTGTCTATTCAAATTCTTACTTAGTATCTTAAGAAATCAGTATCTACTAAAGACCACCCATATTATAAAGTGTAGATTTATGAAAAACAAAAGCCCAGAAATTTTCCTTAAGAAAAAGAAAAAGCAGCCCTAACTGGTTTGGCTCAGTGGATAGAGCACCAGCCTGTAGACTGAAGGGTCCTGGGTTCGATTCTGGTCAAGGGTACATGCCGGGATTGCAGGCTTTATCCCCAGCAGGAGGCATGCAGGAGGCAGCCAATCAAGGATTCTCTCATCTCTCCTTTCCTCTCTAGAATCAATAAAAATATATTTTTAAAAATAAAGCAGCAGTCCTTGATATGCAGGAGCTGATTTGATGCTTACAGCTAGACCTCAATGTTACTGCAAATCAATCTGACACAATCTGTCCTCCAGGACACAATCTCCTGGAACATCCACAGCCAACAAGGTCACTCTGAGACCATGACAAAATGAGGCAAAACAAAATCACTGGGAAACCCACCAAATATCCAACCCTCCCCACCCAACCCGAAATGAGTGACTGCTGCTTCTTTACCAATTACAGTTTCCTCAGACTCCACTCTGCCCTCTCCACAGGTAGGATTTATTGAGATTCTCAGAAAACTGCCCTCACCCAAGGATATTTTTTGCATTGATTTTCAGAGAGAGTGGAAGGGAAGGAGAGAAGGGGAGGGAGAAAGAGAAAGAGAGAAAGAGAGAAAGAGAGAGAGAGAGAGAGAGACAGACAGACAGACAGACAGACAGACATCAATGTGAAAGAGACACATCAACTTGTTGTCTCCCAATCAGGAATCTAACCCGTGACCCTTCGGTGTTTGGGCCAATGCTCTAACCACTTAGCACACACCAGCCACGACTGCCCTCACTTTTGAAAACACCCAATCTAGAGAGTACCTGCACTTTTGTAGACCCTCTCAAGATTACCCAACCAAAACCCAAATCCTACAGTAGGTTCTTTCTAACACCCTCTTACACTCTAGGCAGTATTCTCCCTGGTTGCAATGAGCAATATTATACTCAACTTGTTCAATGACAAGTGTGTCCCTGGTGGTCTCTGACTAAAGGGAACAAATTTCACATTGCAAATTTCCAATTTCTTTTCCCATCAAGATCCCACATCCTATAGAATGAAACCCTAATATGCAAATCTACCCAACAGCGGAATGACCCGTCGCTATGACACACACGGACCAGCAGGGGGCAGAGGCTCAACGCAGGAGCTGCTCCCTGGTGGTCAGTGTACTCCCATAGGGGGAGCACCACTCAGCCAGAAGCCGGGCTCACAGCTGGCGAGCACAGCAGAGGTGGTGGGAGCCTCTCCTGCCTCCACAACAGGTGGACATCCCCCAAGGGGTCCCAGACTGCGAGAGGGCGCAGGCCAGGCTGAGGGACCCCCCAACTTCTGCCCCAGTGCACAAATGTGTATCGGGCCTCTGGTACGCTTACATTTTGATAAAACCAAATTTAACCTCACTTTAAACAAACTTTTCAGGATCCCTGGATACTGCACAAACGCACATCACATCTATAAAACAAAAATGCACCTGGCGGAGACTCTGCACGCATCAAGATTTTTACTTCATCCTTTTTTTTAAAATATATTTTATTGATTTTTTACAGAGAGGAAGGGAGAGGGATAGAGAGAAACATTGATGAGAGAGAAACATCGATCACCTGCCTCCTGCACACCTCCTACTGGGGATGTGCCTGCAACCAAGGTACATGCCCTTGACCAGAATTGAACCTGGAACCTTTCAGTCTGCAGGCCGACACTCTATCCACTGAGCCAAACCGGTTAGGGCTACTTCATCCTTTTAAAAAATACTGAAAGGCATTTCCCTGTTAAAATTGAATCCTTTATTCCAAGGACTCTGAAAATCCAGATAGCTTTTTCTCCTATAGGTCATGACCTCCTCGACTACATTTTCCAAATTCACAAGTTTTGAAGAAACCAAAGGGGGACTCCGTAGTCCCACAGTATGCTTTTCCTAGAACTCTAGGTCCTGAGACCCAATGTCAGAAAGGAAGAGATCAATAACATGAATGAATCTCACAGACATGATACTGGGAGAAAGAAGTTAAACAGTAAAGCGGGCATCCTGAACATGATTCCAGTTTAAAAGAGCTCACACTCAGGGCAGTGGCTCCTCTGGGAGGAATGACCGGCCGGCGGCAAAGCCAGAGTCCACAGTGTTAGTCACGTTCAGTTTCTTGATCTGGGGGCATGTTATACAAGTGCCTCCATCTGTGACGATGCATCAAGCTGTATGTTAATTAGCGTGCATAAGTGTGTATCATGTACGTCACACTTCAAAAAAAAGTTTTAGAAGGTGAGGGGTGAGGATAAAGTATTAGCATGTCACAGAGCAGCCTCCACGTAATGGAAAGCCTGGAGGTAGCACATTTAGAACAGCTTAACCTCTCCAGGACCCAAGTTGCATCTGTAACTGAGGGTAACTACTTGTATTTTACGGGTTCTTTTAAGGGTTACATCAGATAATGCTTGTCCATGGCCTGGTGCCTGGCGCACAGAACATTAGGGTGATTCATCCAACCATCTGGATGCACTACAATCCAGTCTCTGCCTAGTGTCTCCTCTATACAACTCAGGGCACAGTCGTCATTTCTGTCATGAACCGAAGAGATGGCACCGAGCAGATCAGCATCTGACTGACCCCTTCCACACTCTCTTTATCTCCTCCTTCCCCAACCTGGATCATCTATCCCGGCCAGCAGGTCTCATCAGATTCCTCCAGCTGCTCATGCCTCTGGCCATCTCCACCATCTGCTATTTCAGACAACACCCACCTCCATTCTCAAAACTCCATCAACACCCTTTCTACTGTCTTCGCTTTGTTCTCACAGATGTAACCATTTAAGGGGTGCCCACTTCGCACCCATGTCATGGGCGTCCCCCCCCCCCCCATAACGAAAGTCACACCAGGTCAGAATGGGCAGTGCTTGCCCTAAGAGAATGTGAGGCTCGGGCCCTCCCCGAGAAGTGGGCATGCATGCGGGTGTGCCGCGTCCTGTGAGACTTCAGATGAGAATGTTTTTAACATGAGCATCAAGGCAGCATATTCAAAAGAAAAAAGCCAAACTGCTGGGGCTTCAGGTGAGGGAAATTCCATCTACTTTGTCCTGGTGTCCCAAAAGGGGCACAGTGAGGTGAGACAATTATGGCCCATTCCTCTCACAGGGCCCACTGCAATTTCAGATTCCCTTTGGGCTCACTTGTATATATAAATTCATTCTAAAATTCACTGTTCTTTGCATAAATATATGCGATTTTAAATATATTTAACGGGGGAGGAGGCATGGACAGTCAGGGGGAGAAAACGTCTCACAGCCAAATAGAGCTAAAAGTTACACAGAGGCTAATCAACAGGTGCTATGCTTTCTGAAATTTTAGTTCTGAGCGTCCTTCTAGCAGCCTGGCCACTTTTGGTGTCCTAAAACTGAGGCGCTTTACTTCGTATTAGGACCTGAGAAAACAACTTCTTCCGTGAGCCCCACAGGGGACACTGTGCGACAGGGCGGATGGCAGCCTCAAAATATTCTCATTCTCATGCCTCTGTTCCTGGGAGATGTACACTGAATACTTCGGAATGAAACCTACTGTCAGGTGGTGGGGCAAAAGGGAATAGAGACAGACAGACAAGAGAGGAAGGGACAGAGGCAGGGTGGAAGAGGTGTATGCTGTGGGAGTGGTATGATGCTAAAAATTGGTGAATTTAGGCGAGCATATAAAGATGTTCATTGTTCTAATCTGTCTACATTTTAACTGAAAAAATATTTAATTTGGTATGGAAAAGAGGAAAAAAAGGAATCTATTGTTACCTCCAAAACACAGTGAGTAACAGGGATTCTGAAGAGTCATATCACGTTAACCAATCAGCTGGGTACACTGCCCACTGTGATCTCTGGTCTCATTTCTCTGTCCTAGCAATGGCCCTCAGAATCCTAGTCTTTGAGTTAAACAGCAATGTCTTTACAACAATATCAGTGCTGCAAAAGACTGAATGAAGTTCAGCAATGAAATGTGATATTGGAAGTGGGGGGACAGAGAACTAGGAAAGGAAATAAAGTCTCCCTTTTGACTTCCAAGTGAGATGACAGCATCAATACCTTGTAAAAGATGAAAGGGTCCCAAAACTCAGATGTTCTCAGATGCAGTGGGCAACTCAACTATCATGACTGACAGCAAGAACAGTGGTAGCTATCTCCTCCTTCTGGAGACTCTGTAGTTACAAATCCAGGCTTTCCTTTTTCTTCTCTTTGCACTTCCCTATTCTATCAACTAAATCCAAGTAAGCACAAGTTAATGATGGGGGGAAAAATCTAATTAGAAATTTTTATTAAAAGGTTACTCAAATTATAAATCCTGTCCAACTGGACCCATAATATTAAAAGTTTACTTCCTTTTATTGGACTTACCTGAATTATGTATTTAATGAGGAAATCCACTTTACTCTAAAACTCCCCTAGGATATATTTGAGAACATGGGCTAAGATTCCTATCATGTGAACCGATGGTGATCAAGGTAGAGCCTGCTTTACGAAAATGGAACTCTCCACTGTGTACACAACATACACCAGATAGTTTAATGTGTGGTCATATTTCAAAACCCTCAACAGAGAGCCCCAAACTCTGAACAAATTTCCTATCATTTTATAAAGACCACCACCTTCTTATGTGACTTGAGGAAGTGATCCATGCTAGCGAAAGACAGATCTCTAGTGTTGCTCCAAAAACACTCCCAATACCTCCCAATTTGCCGATTTTTACTGAAAGGAGAGTTTGATAGTAAAAGTCATATATATCTGTCCTCTTGCTGACTTGTAAGTTATTTAGGCAAAAGAAGAGTATTCAATGATAAAAAAGTTGACTAACTCCCGGGGGGCGGGGGATATAAACAACCTGGCAGTTACTTCTAAGGAAAATCATAAAAGGATTCCCTTTAAAACTCAAAGAATTAAAGATGTTTCTACCTAAAGAACAAAGAAAAGGCCAAAACAGACACCAGGTTTTATAAAAAGAAGAATTACAAGAGAAGAGAAAGAAGATAATAAATAAAAAATGACTTAATACTGCCCAAGTGAATATAAACAACAACATTTAAAAAGACATACTCCTTGCCCGGCTGGTGTAGCTCAGCGGTTGAGCACTGACCCAGGAACCAACAGGCAGCTGGTTTGATTCCCGGTCAGGGCACATGCTCAGGTTGCAGGTTCAATCCCCTGTGGGGGGCATGCAGGAGGCAGCTGATTGATGATGTTTCTCTCTCATCAATGTAATTCTACTCATAGACATTTATCATATAGACTAGAGGCCTGGTGCATGAATTCGTGCACTGGTGGGGTCCAGCTGGCCTGCCCGATGGGAGTCATCAGGGGCAGACTGGCTGGCCCTGTGGGTGGTTTGCCAGCCAGCCCCTCCCCCAATTGGGATGGGGGGTCCCACTCGGAGACGGGCCCAGCCGGGGTGAGGGGTCGCGGGTGTTCTGGTCGTTCCTCTGTTCGGTCAATTTGCTTATTACCCTTTTATTATATAGCTATATATAAAATATTGCTAAGATTTAAGTTTTAAACATTCTTAAGAATGTTTAATGTGACTTTAGTTGCAGAAAGCAAAGACTGGAAACAATAAACAGAGGAGAAGTTAAATAAAAACTATGCCTGTATTTCATGGAATAGTTTATAGGGGGCTCTTCAGAAGAATGAGGCAGTTCTATACCCACTGAAAGAAATGAACCCAGGAGATGCGTTAAGTGAAAAAACCAAGACCCAGAATAGCATATGCAATGTGCTCCCATTTCTGTGTATTTTTTAAGGGGGACAATATAAGTCCACTCTTGAACCTGCATAAAATATATCCAGAAAAATACTTAAAAATTTCCTAAGACACTAGTAATAGTGATTATGTCCATGAAGATAAACTGGGGTCAAGGATAAGAAAAACTTACCTTTCATGTTTATATGGCTTGAATCCCAAATGCACCAATTAATTTTTAAACCTACCTTTCCTAAAAATAAAAATAAAAACACCTACTTATATTTTTCAGTTTTAATATGGAACCTAACCTTTTTATAGTTAATAAAAATACGAAGGAAATACGAGTCTCAGATGATTTCTGCAAAGTGAATAACAGAGGGCTCAGCCCTGGGGACAAGAGATGAGCAGTTAATAATACTTAATGATGGAAAGGGGTAAAGGAAGAACACACAGTACATACTGGGGGAAATGCCAGTAGGATATTCCTGCTCATCTTCTAATCTACCGACTTAAACCCACCAATATGCATGGAGATATATCCGCCTCGGGCAGGAAACCTGGAAAGAGCTCCTACTTACAAGTAAGCAAACCCTGTTCGGGCTCCCAGTGCCCTGTGCAGACCCAGATCACAGCCTGGATAACCTGATTCTCCTCCATTCACTGCCCTAGGAGGCTCACCCATGCAGGAGGGAACTTTCCTACATCTGACCCCAGCCTATCTATGACTCTAATATCAACTGTTCCTCCTCACTCGCCTTAACCTCTCCTCTGACCCACCTCATTGGTAAGTATCACCAGTGAATCCACTTTTTCCTTTGAAAATTAAATATTAAGCTTATGGTTCCCTTTCCATCCCCAACATAAGCAGCCAAGATCTGAAATGTACACATGAAATACTTCAGGGATGACTACACAAAAATGCACAGGCTCCAATACGGGGAAGTTTAGTGTCTAGACTCATTACAGGTATGGGTGAAAGGACTCCTCGACACATTAGTGAGATGCCGCCCCCCCCCCCAAAAAAAATCCCACTAGAACAGGAAAGGAGAAATCTATTTTGGATAAATTTGCTGTGTATCTACAGTCCTCCCATCTTCATTCCTTCTTTAATCCCCCAGCCAATTCAGGAGGCTTAACAAACAGTAAATCTTTTTGCCACATTTGGATTTTAAAACATGAAAACTCTTGGCAAGAACATATCCCAGAGAAAAACTAAAAGGGAATGGATTAAAATGCCATATTTGCAGGCCAAGTGTATTCATCTGAAGAAAGTTCTAGATTGGCATAATCACTGGAATAAAAACCTATTCCTAATTTGAAAGGCACATGTGCCAGCATGGCTCCTTGAATTAGATGCTTTAAATCAGCAGTTCTCAACCTGTGGGTCGTGACCCCTTTGGGGATCGAACGACCCTTTCACAGGGGTTGCCTAAGACCATTGGAAAACACATATATAATTACATATTGTTTACAGTAGCAAAATTACAGTTATGAAGTAGCAACAAAAATAATTTTATGGTTGGGGGTCACCACAACATGAAGAACTGTATTAGGAAGGTTGAGAACCACTGCTCTAAATACTAAAAGGGTGTATAGAGCTACAGGATTAGAAGCATGGTCTGATCGTGGCCTTAGCAGATCCCACATTCTAGAAGACAGTTTTCCTTTTTGTGTTTAATAAATGTGACGCAACAAAATTCTTAAGTGATTTAATTTTTATATCTTTCATACAAGCCAGGGCGGGGGGGGGGGG
>NW_006299714.1:2223587-2245435 GCF_000327345.1 Myotis davidii
GACAATATCCATAAGACTAGCAGTAAGTGACATTAGGGTACTCTCAGGTCAGAAATTTGACGATAGCAAGAGATAAAGCTAAAGAAAAGGTCTCTTCCTTTCAAATGGACATCTTGCATATTTTACTAAAGGTTCAGGGCTTACTCACAAACTGGGTAGCATAAGAGAGACTATAAACTCTGTCTAAACTGGCCCCACCTACTTCCAGATCCTTCCTCAGGCCACATCCAGATCATACTCTGACCACACTCGTCTTTCAGTTCCTCAAACTCACCATGCTTCTGTTGCTTTCAAGATCCTTGCAGGGCCTGTTCCCTTGGCCCAGAACATGCTTTTACCAATCCTCTGCATGGTTAACTTCTGTTCATTATTCAGAATGATGGCGGCCCACATGTCACCGCGGGGAAACTGTCTCTGGCTGCCCCAAACTAGTTCAGTTTCCCCTATGAATATCCTCCGAGGACCATCTGCATATTCTTTGAAGCATCTTTCACAATTTCAATTCTGTAACCTGAAATTAGTTGTCTGATGTCTATCCCCCACCTCCTTCCATGTTAGAATATAAGCTCCAATCGGCAGGGACCCTACCACAGTACCTGGTACAGAGAATATCCTCAGAAAGGTCTGAGATCAACAAACATTTGGCTAACTGGTCAATACAGAAGAAGATTAAATTTAAGGTCCAGAGCTTTAAACCTATCTTAAAGCAGGGGAAATGGAAAATACTGTAGAGTAAAATAAAACCACCAGATAAACAGAGTTGGAAACCAACCAGGAGGGAGAAATCGTGCCAATTAAACTTCAGTCCACTTAAGAAGGTTCTGGAGAGAGGAAAAGGCTATGATAATAGTATCCAAAATGCAAACAATTCAGTAACTAATTAATTTGTCAGAAGAGATTTAACATAATTCATGAAATATAGTCCCAGCTGGTTTGGCTCAGCGGATCGAGTGTCGGTCTGTGGACCGAAGGGTCCCGGGTTCGCTTCTGGTCAAGGGCACGTACCTGAGTTGCAGGCTCCTCCCCAACCTGGGCCCGGGTCGGGGCTCATGCAGGAGGCAACCAATTGATGTGTTTCTCTCACATTAATGTTTCTCTCTGTCTTTCCCTCTCTCTTCCACTCTCTCTAAAAATTAACGGAAAAATATCCTGCGGTGAGGAGGGAGGGAGGGAGGGAGGGAGACCAAGAGGGAGGGAGGAAGGAAGGGAGGGAATACTATAGAGAACGATGAGGAGGAAAAAGACACGAAGAGATGTGCTTCTAATATTCAGCTATAAATTCAAGCAGTTTCATGTAATTCAAAAGAATATCTAGCATCTTCTATGATTTATTCTGAAATTCTCTTAAAGGCACGGCATATCATTTAAACAAAAACACAGTATTAGTCTGCCCTACATCTTTTTCCAAAAGAGTATACACAATGTATGGTTTACCATAACATCATGTCAATATTTCCTGTAGATTATAAATGACATTAAGAAAGCATAAAGAAACTTCACTGTGGCTTAAAAAACCACCTAGGGCCAAGTCAAAAGATAAGTGACAAGTGGGAAATTTTTTTGCAACTCAAAATTTGAAAAAAGAACAAGTCCCTGTAATATATAGAGTGCTAAGAAAAAAAAATGGGTAAGACACCAACATCCCAATAGACAAATGAGACAGACTATGAACTAGGCATTTACAGAAAAGGAAATACAAATGCTCTTGCAAAACATATGAAAAGATGCTTACCCACCCACCCACCCACCCATCCCATAGAAATACAAAGACCAGATGCCACTTTGCAATGACCGAATTGACAAAATCCAAGTTTGATAAAAGTGTGAAATGGGGCCACACATACTCTCTCTCAGATCCTGCTAATGGAGTTATAAGTGAGTACAAGCCTTATGGAGGGCAATTTGGCAACATCTACTCAAATTACATATATAAAGCACATCTGACCCAGCAATGTCTCTTCTAGGAATTTACCCAGAAAGGCAGTATCTCAAAGTGAAGGAATTCTCTGGAGTCAACTTGCCTAAGAGTGGACTCTGGCTGTGCCCCTCTCTGGGGTATGATTTTGGGCACATCACCCAATCCTCTTTGAGCCTCAGTTTCTTCACCTGTAAAATGAAGATCATAATACTACTGGCTACCTCACAGGATTGACGTGAGGACTGAGGAAATGGTTTAAGAGATTGCTAGCCAATGCAATGTATCCCCTTAGATAATACTCACCCACATACAAAATGATCCACGTTCAATTTACTGTAACATTGTTTGTGAAACCAAAGACTGAAAACAATTTAGATGCCCAATGGTTAGAGACAGCCACACAATGGATTACTATGCAACTGTAAAAAAGAATGAGTAAGTAATCAATGTATTGTTATTCAAAAAATCTCCAAAAGTGGGAGAGATAAAACCACAGAATAAAGAATCATCTATACCACCTTTTGTGTAAAAGGGGAAGAGAACATATCATGACATGTTTTTCCTATTCAAAAAATTTAATGAAAAAATGAAAGAACACTTTAGGGAATTACGTGTTGTGACAAAGGTGTTCCCTAAAGCTACAGTGGTAAGTAACCATTCTGCAATACACACAAGTCTAGCAAACCAACACATTGTACACTTTAAACTCACACAACTTTATATGTCAATTACTTTGTTTATATATATTTTATGTCAATTATATCTCAATAAAGGGGGGGGGAATAAGAACATTTTCAAAAGGGCAGCACTTTACTCAAGCCTCATGTGAAAATAATATGTACTCACAAATGTGTAGCCCACTTATTCCCAAACTTTGTGGCCAATCAAGGCAATTTAAAAATTACCTGGGAATCTAAAAAAAAAAAAAATGCTCATGCCTGGCTGCTTGCCCCAGACACTGACGGATGTGGCCCCAGGTATCATGACTTTTGAAGTTCTCCAGATGATTCTGACGGACAGCAAAGTCTCAGAACCACAGACTGAAAGGTGAAAGGCTATTATCAGGGGTCAAATTATACCCACAAAGAGCAACAGCTTAGAAAATAACCAATGTCTCAAGTCCCCAACTCAGCGGCCCACTTTAAACACTGGCTGGCACAGGCAAATGACAGCAAAATAACTGGACCATCCCTCGGAGGTGATATCTACAGCTCGGACTGTCCACATTTATTTTCCGCGACTCCTGTAAGTGAAGGGCTTGGTCCTCCTGCCCAGCCTCCATTGAATGGGCTTCATGTACTGGCCCATCTCGCACAGGTCCAGCCTGTGTTTGGAAAACGTCTAGTAAAAGGAGACTTGCTACCTTTCACCTCATTCTCCTTCATGAATGACCGTCAACGCTCCATTCAGTAACCTCCCCCCCCTTTTTGTTCCTAAGGGTTGAACTACTAGACCCCTTTTCTCCTTCTCTGCCAAGGAGCTGAGAGAGTGGAAAGAGCCCTGGCCTGGAGTCAGACCACCTACCTTGCAACCCCACCTGTTCCATCTCCCAACACTGTTCCCTGGCCAATAATTTAATAGCATTTCACTTGAGCCCCAGATGCTTCGTGAGTAAGGCAAGGCTCCCACTGCCTACCTCACAGACTTGCTTTCACATTCAAATGGAATGTTGAAACCATCCTATAGATGCTGCACGAGCTACAGAATTCAGAGCTGGGGGTTCTGGGCAAAGATGCTCCTCTTCCACCCGTTCAGCAGACATCAGTCCGCACACTGCCCACAGCTTCCTGTCTGGTGTTTTCCAGACCTGCACGGCTTCACACACAACAGACCTCCTAGAAGCCCTATGTGCCAGCCATCTTCTATGTCATACTTCCTCCATGGTGCTCATCATGAAAGGGGCAGCCATAGAATTTGGGGATCCGCTAGTATTTCAAGAACTATTAATGATGTTCTATTAACCATGATTGCTTTATTCTGATTAAAGAAGGCACTTCTACCCTGGCTAGAGCTGACCTGAAGATGCAGCCCATCCTCCCCATTTGGAGCTCCCTGTTATCATAGAAAGATGAACAACTATGTTGCAGAAACCAGAATCGCCAGCCCTTTGAAGATCCCCAGCCCTTTTTGCATACCTGCAGGCCTTTGCAGACCTCCAGCCTGCTTATCTGGTAACTGCCCATCTGGCACTCCCTGTGGCTATTGCCCCATGGAACCTCAGCTCTTGCATATCACTAAGCCCTTTGAAGACTCCTACTCCTTTTGGATATTGTAAACTGCCCTTTTGCCTACTTTTCCTTTGTACTTTTATTATATAAGCGACTGGCTTATGGTGGGGTGCAGAGCAGATTTCTGTGGCATCATGACCTGCTGTTCTCCCAGCGGCCGGCAGTATTGGGATAAACGCTCATATATGATTCAACCCTGTCTCTGCTTCATGGACCCATTGTTTGTCTGGTTACAATCAGACACTTCTCAGCTAAAAGCAAAGGATTCCTCACTTCACTTCAGATTTCCTTGAGGCCTAACTATAAAAGCCACGATTCTTGCCCCACATGCACAACCTGAGATTCATACCCCTTTGTATCACGGGGGCTGGGAAGCCAGTTTGCTCACCTCCCTGAGGGCAGAACCAGTATGCCTGGGATGCCTAGGGGATTGGCGCCAAGGAACAGGGCAGCAGGTAAAAGATGCCAAACCACACTAGGAGGGGAAGAAGAGATTTAGATCTGGGGCCAGCAGTCTCAGGGGTAAAGGCTTAAAGCAGAGAGGGAAGCAAGGATAACCCTACTATTTGTTTCTAGAAAAACTTTGCTGGTTACCTTTCAAACACAAATTCACTAGGGAAAATATTACTATTTTTTTAAGATGTGATTATGGAATGGTGCTTATAAGATCTTTATCAGAGATGCAAAACGAACTATGGGTGAAACAATTTTAAGACTAACCATGTGTTGATAATTGGTAAAGCTGGGTCGTTTGTACATTCATTCACTCACCTTTTGTGTATGTGTGCAAATTCCCATAATAAAACGTTTAAACAAAACTCTCTACCATCATAAAACCCAATTCCACAGCAGAGGAATGTGAGACACGGATTCTGACAGCATGATCAAGTGCCAGACATTTGGGGCTGGGAGACAAGGTCACTAAGGCATTAAGGTATGCAGCTATTTCTCCCCACAAGGCATGAGCATCCTCATCAGAGCCCTGGCTGCACTGGGACCCAGGCGCCAAATGTAACTGTCACTGGCCATGAACTCCTTCCCGGGACTGGCGAGGCACCCCACGCTGCCTCCCACTGTTAAATGACAGGCTGAGGATTTAGGGTGCAGGCTCCCCACCTGGCTTTGCCCTGTGAGAAAATTCAGGTCAGCCATAAAAGACAACGTGGACAGGTGAGAAAGTATCCTCGGAAAGGGGCATCTGAGGCAGAAGAAAGAGGGATGGGAAAGACCCCAAGTATCAATCCGCCATTCGGAGCTGCATGTCTTGCTGAAGTGGAGCCTGCTGTTTCAAGCTGCCATGCCTTTGTCCACGCAGTTCCTTCTGCCTGGCATGCCCTTCATTCACATCCTCTTGGGGGAATAAAAACCTACAAGTCCTCCAACATTCTGTCATCTGTGAAATGTTCAATGACCGCCCGAGCCAAGCATAGTAATTTCATTGCCATTTCTTCCTGAGCCAGTGCTGGGTCTCTCTGGCTCCAGATCCCTCCAACTGACCTTCCCCTGCTCTGCAAAGTAGGGTGACCTCTGCAGATCACATTTCCCAGTTCTCAGAAGTCAGCTAAGTTCCAACTGGACTGGCCAATGAGAGGTACTGGTAAGAGCCTGGAGGGTGGAGGAAGAGGGTGTTTCCACCCATTCTTCTCCTCAGCATTCCTGTGTCAAGGCCCACCATTGGTCCACCTTTCTCTGGATGACCCTGCCCCTGGGCTCTGATAACAGCCCTCCTCCCTTTGCTGGCCAGAGGGGGTGTGGGAGTGGTGTCCTGCTGTTTTGAACCACCTGGCTGCCACTGTTCCGCCCAGTGAGTTGTATTCTCAGCAAATCCACCCCTGGGACAACCAAGTTTCTGGATTAAGTTCTCCCTCCCATTCCACATGATTTCTGTTTTCCTGTGTGAACCCTGACTGGTCAACTTACCATCTTCCTTCAGCCGTGGTCACTGCTTTCCCACCTGTCTCTCCTACCTGCCTCTGAGCTCCTTCACAGCAGGCCCAAGGTCTTTTTAGGCTTGGGGTGCCCTTCGTCCAGGGCAGGGCACTCAGTTACTATTCATACCCTGCCTTGCTCCTACAAGGGCATCTGAAGCACATAGCTGGTGCTTCGTAGGTGCCCAAAAACTGCTGAGTTAAATGAACAGCAAGGAAACTTCATCATCCATAAAGGTTAGAGAAAAGCCGCAGGAAGAGAAAACACTTAGAAACATCTATAAGGGACAGAAGAACAATCCTTCTGAAGGGAAACTGATTATAAGGATGTACTCACTAGTCAAGACTCAGGAGCACATGCCCACATCACAGGGCAAGGACTTAGACTATGCATTTTATAAACAAACCCACAAAACAGTGCTGTATTCGGAACTCCTACAAGGAATTCCATAGAACCTCGCAGCTGCAAGTGGTCACAGAGATACAACACAGTGGCTAAGAGCAGAGGGGCCTAAAGCCAGGCTGCCACATCCTGGTCCCAGCACCTACCAGTGGGATGACCCGGGCAGGTTAACGTCTGTCTCTACCTCGGCCTGTAAGGTTGCAAAACTGTGCCCCATGCTTTTTTTGTTTCAAGGGCTAACTCAAACTGTGCACACTGGCTTCATTAGTCACTACCCGTGGCACAGCTGCCGGGACCTCAAACTCATTGCCCCTCAGAGAAGGAAGTGAGTAAGCATGTGACAGCCGCCCCAGATGAGAAGCCACAGGGACAGGTGATGCCCAAGACAAACCAGAGGGTCTGTCTGTGCCTTTTCTGAGACTCTCTTTCAAAGGTCTTTCAAAGGTCAGATGCTAAGCCACTCACCTGCCTGCCAAATGCCAGCTGCCAGTTTGCAATCCCCGACTTCTAAACAGGCCTCATCGGTGAAATGAGGAGAAAACCAAGACCCCAAAAGGGTGTGTGTTTGCTGCCTGGCCCCACGGGCACCCAGAGACTAACAGCCCCATTCTTCCAGGGCCATTTCACGCTCAGAAGGAAAAGGGAAATGAAACTATAGGCCTGGCAGCATGTGGCCAGATACAGGTAGGCACCTGAGGCATACAGGCAGAGACGGCCCTCGGAGAGGGAGCAATCAGGAAGTTGGCGGTAGAAGGGCAGAAAAAATGAAAGCAAACTGGGAGCAGCTTGAGGAAGAAGAGGCGGCGACATCCTGAGAAGACAGACCCCAAAGAGCCACACCGAGGAGAGGACACTTGGTTGGTTCCATGAAAAAGACGAAAAGGAAGAAGATGGACAAGACGTAAATCCAGAATCACTGGAAAAGGATGTTGAATGAGTCCCGAGGGCGTTCATAAGTCACAGCCTTTCTCCCCAGCACCTGAGAAGTGAGATACCATGGTCCTTGTATAGAAAAGAAGGCATGGTGGCCTTCGGGTTAGTAAATTGTCACTTGATTGCAGAGTGAGGAAGGAGAAGAGCTGATATTTTTAAAAATCCTATGGGTTTGTTTGTGTTTCTGTTTACTGAATCTGGCAACCCTGTCTGGTTCCCAAGTCTCTCTCCATTATACCAGGTTCTCTCAAAGAACCCTGGGGTGGAAAAAAAAAACAGAAAGAAGTTAACTGAATAAATTGAAAGGAAGAATAATTCATGCAGGTAGCTTAATGGAGAATGCTCATCTGCAACACATGAAGTTAAAAGCTTAAAAACAAAAACAGTGAGCAGTGAAGCCGGGAGGAATTTGAGAACTAGAGAATGAAGACACTGGACTTAGGAAAAGCATTGCCTGATCGCATCACCCATCAGGTACCAGTGACCCAGAGCAGCAAGACTCTGGGCCAAGTAAGAACCACCACCACCAACAACAACAAAAAGAGTTTAACGGGAAGGCATTCAAAGAAGATTTGGGGGGAGGCAGCAGGAAACCTCATCGTCTTGGCTAGAGCCTCATCTCCCTGGTGGGCAGATGGCAGCCAAAGGGCTAAGGGCATTTCTGGGTTCAAGGTAGCTTACCTCACCTTTACAATGCCAGCTGAGTCCCTGAATTACACAAACTGTCTTCCTTCCCCCCTCTCATCAAACCAAACACCTTCACACCAGGACAACAAAACCACAACACACTCCTGGTGAGAAGCATGTTCTTTCAACACTCAGCGAGTCCCCAGGCTACCCTTCCCATCACTAGAGAAGTCCAGAGCCAAGATGAAGAAAAGGGGTCACACCCAGCTGGTGTGGCTCCGTGGTTGAGCACCGAACTATGAACCAGGAGGTCACGGTTCGATTCCCAGTCAGGGCACAGGCTGGGGTTGGTGGCTCGAGCCCCAGTAGGGGGTGTGCAGGAGGCAGCCAATCCATGATTCCCTCTCATCATTGATGTTTCCATCTCTCCCTTCCTTCCTCTCTCTGAAATCAATAAAAGCATTTTTTTTAAAGCAGTCACTTGAGGAGTCCACTGGCAAACAGACCTGTCCCTAGCTCACAAGTGGGACTGTCCTTCTGCCACTGGGGTCCTGAAAGGGCAAAAGTCAGCCAATTTCAAAGATGTTCACGTTTTGGTTTCTCTAGACCAGCAGTTAAGCAGAAGTGGTATTTGTGTTCTCAGTCACCCAAGTCCACCCCCTCTGGAATCCACACCCCCATGAAACAGTGTCAAAAGTCACACGGCAGAGAAGCGGGCTTCGACTGGCTGCTGCCCACAGTGCTAAAGACAGGAAACCGGGAAAAGGCACACGTTGGCTCTTTTTTCCCCAAGAAATAATGGAAAGAGCCCTGAAACCGACCCACAAGGAGGAAAAAATGGATCTTTTAGGAAACATGTTTGCCTCCTGCTGTCCTATTACTTTTACAGGGCCACACAGGCTGGTTCGATCCTGACTCACCAAACCCTAGGATATCGGCCGAGTTCCCAGGCATCCCCAAGTGCCAGAGAATGCAGGGCTTGAGCAGGGCTGCAGGGCTGCCCAGCCTGAGGTCTCCGGAGAACTTGGTGCGTGCTGCCTCCACCGCCCCCTCTCAGCTTTCTAAACCTTATTTTGCTGCCATCATCTTATAGGATAATCAAGAACCGTTTTGATTTTAAAATACATTTTGAAGAATAGAAAGGGTTGATTAGTGATCATCTTTAATATCATTTCCTACAGAGTATTCGCAACCAAAATACTTTGATGTGTATTGTCTCATTTGATTCCCGTAACAACAGTGGGATAGAGACAAGACTGGTATTAACCCTAAAGGCTGTAGTGGTTTGTTTGTTTTTTAATGTGTTTATTGATTTTAAAGATAGAAGAAGGCAGAGAGGGAGGGAATAGAGAGGGAGAGAGAAACATCAATGTGCGAGAAAAACATCGATTGGTTGTTTCTGGTACCTGTCCTGACTAGGGATCGAACCCACAACCTAGGTATGTGCCCTGACTGGGAATCAAACCGGCAACCTTTCAACACTCCAACCACGTGAGCCACTTGGCCAGGACAAAACTGTAGTTTTAACAGGTTAAGTCTGCTGAGGCTGAAAGACCCTGATTACAACATAACTTGGCTGGTAAGGTAGCCAGAACTTAATTGCCTGGAGCCTATGCTCTATAGGCCCCATGCCCGCTGCTGTGCCACACTCCTCTCACACCATCCCAATGCCCACAATCAACACTGAGGGGAGGGGGCGGGGCTACTCGGGGGCAGAGGCTAAAACTGAACAACTCCAGACTGCCGTGCAGTGGAATACTGCACAGCAATAAGAAAGAACTACTCCTACACGCCACAACATGGGCACTGTGTAATATTAATAAATGAACTAGGATAACTAATCAAAAAATTTACACACACACACACAAAAAAATTCATTCTCTATGAGCCCACTTCTATGAGGTTCAAAAATAAGCAAAATGAAATCTATAGTGATAGAAGTCAGAACAAGGTTACTTTTGGGGAGATAATGCCTGAAACAGAGCACAGGGCAGCTCTGGGGGTGGGGGGTTGCTGGTAACGTTTATATCGACAGGGTTGATGATTCCATTCATTTGTCAATTTATGGCACACTTTTCAATAAATGTGCATGTGCAAAGCTTGTGTACTTTACTGACTGTTACACTCCATTAGAAGAGTTTATTAATAGTCAACCTGTGAACTTCCCAAAATAAACTCTTCAAACTTTATTGAGCAGCTACTGGGTTAAGGCTGCGGAAAAATGCAAATGACCCTTCCAATGGCAGGCTTTTCAGCCTAGGTACCATCAACACTGCCTACATCCAAATCCTGTCCTACACTTACTGTGACTGACAGGCTGCTGAGACTCCTAACCCTCATTTCTTCATCTGTGATGTGTAGACCGCAAAGGGTTGTGTGACAAAGAAATGAATCCCTAAACACAATGTGTTTAGATCTCTACCAGGCACACAGCAAGACGGTAGTATGTAGCCATCATTATGGAGTGAGACAGATCATCTTATGGATGATATATGACAAAGTCTCTGTCTTCAAATATTTAGAAGGGAAACATCTGCAGTAAGCAGCCAGAGTGGATCATTACAGTGCCTCTACACTCCATTGCTCCCCTGCCCCCGTCCCCTCCTCTGTAGTTAGCCCCTGGATGGAGCCTGGTCCCTGGTCTCCTCCCCATTTTATTTCTTTCCCACATTCAGGTCCTGCCTGAGTCAGGGAGGCATGGCCCTCCTGCCACCACCTTCCTCTAGATTAACTTCAACTTATCCTTCAGGTTTTAGCTTGATAACCACCTCAGGAGAGAAAGAGCCCTCGGTGACTATGATCCCAGCTCCTCAGATGCAGTCTCATCCCAGTTCTCACCTGTGGCATTCTGTCTGGCATACAGCAGGTGATCAATACATGTTTTGAAAAAAATCCACTATTACTATGCAGGTTGGACTATTTTTAAACAGAGGTTATAACATAAGTAGTCCAAAGAGACTGGTTCCAGACTGGGATGGGAGCCCAGAGGCTGTGCAATAAGCAGAGAGGGCAACCTACTGGGCTTCCCTGGGCAGGGAGGGACAGGGGTGGAAGAGACCAAGGCCCAGGACTGGAGGGAGACAGAGAAGGCTCGGGGCGCACAGGCTGTCCCCCAGGCACTGAAGGCACCCTGCCCATCATTGTTTCTTTTCCGAGGCAGGGAGACTGCTGCCCTGGAAACCCTCCCTGGGGCCTGGCATCCTGAGAATTTGCTGTGGTAATAGGACAGCCATGACGCTAACTAAAGGAATAGAACAGTGGAGAAGCAACTAAGAGGAAAATGCCCACAAGATAAAGATAAAACTGCTCATAAATTAATTTCTATCCCACCTTCTCACAGGCTGTGTAGCCTCATGCTTAAGCACTGAGGCCAGACCTGGGTTCAAATTCCAGCCACAAGTTACATAACCTCTCTGGGCCTAAATTTATAAGATTGTATTAATGGATAACATCAGTAACACAGGACGGTGGTGAGATTACATAAGAAAATATATGCAAGCCCCTCCCAAGAGAACCTATCCCACAGTACGCACTGGGTAAACACTGCTGTTATCACAGCAACACAACTTAATGTGGAAGTGGAGCAATGCTGGTAAATAAGAAGTATTCCTCACTTCTTCAAGCTTTTCTTTTCTCCAAACTTTCTTAAATTAAGGTCTACTCAAAATGCTAAAGAGGAAATTAAATGCTTACAACACATTTCTTTAAAAAAAAAAAAAAAGCAACCATTAGATATTCGGTTTTAGGAATATCTTTTGTCCAGGAGGACAAGTCCTCACTGTGGATTATGCCTATCAGTGTTCTGCACATCTGGGTGCTTACTCTACATGCAAATTAGAAAGGAAAAAACAAGGTAGAAAACCAGGGCTGGGGTGCCATACATGTGTGCTAAAGACAACGAAGACCCAGACGTGTGATAGCCAAAAAGCAATAAAAAATTAAGCTGGAGCAAGATATCAAAAGCACTTTAATTAAAAAGCTTTAGGTACAAATTCCTAACTTTTAACATCAGAGCACTAAAAAGCAGGTAGCTATTTCTGTAGAGCAGAAAAGAAAAACATTAAATCACTAGGGATAGAGTTACCAGGGGCAGGAGGTGGTGGGAAATGAAGAGATGTTGTTGAATCAAGACAGAGGTTCTGGTTGGGATGATGAAAAACTTCTGGAACTGGATAGTGGTGATGATTGCCCAACACTGTGAATGTACTTAATGCTACTAAGTTGTATACTTAAAAATGGTTAAAATGGTCATTTTATTTGTGTATACTTTACCGCCATTTTTTAAATCACACGCAAGAAAGTCACTGACCCTATTCTCTGGGACCTAAGGTACTTCTCGATAATAAGCTACATGCATTCAAGTTTCAAAATGATCTGACATAGTTCATATACTTTCCAAAACCCATGGCACCTTACCAGGTAGTGCTTTGAACCTAACTAAATCCAAACGTCTACGTTATGGCGTATACACTTAAAAGTGTACTCTTTGGTTAGCCGAGATATTTAAATTATCTAGCTGATTTTCCCCCCTCAAATTTTAGTGTTTCTATAATCAGGAGCTACTAAATGAAGCAGCAACACAATGTTTTGACTCTCAGCAAACGCCTTTGTTTAAATAAATTAAGGCCTGTCCAACGAAGAACCGAAAAAACAACAACAAAAAACCTCAATAGAATGGAAGTTATTATTTGAGTTGGTATCTTACTTAGGACAACTGGGAAAAAAAATCACCACTTACATGCACACAATTTCATGGGCCTAGAAGCTCTTCCTACACACCAAATAAATTCTTTTTCTCAAGATTATTTTAGCCCTTCTAATTCAGTCTCCGAACGCTGATAACACTGAAGATTCTGTTCACTCATGACAGCAACACGTGAAGTGCTTAATGCGGGCACAAGATTTCTAGGAACTCACTTTAGCTCACCCACACTCCACGTTGCTCTCATTCTTTCGCTTTCCTCTTTCCTTCTATGGAAAACTTTTTTGAATTATGTCCTATGTCTGGCTGAATATCTCAACTCTGCTCCAAGGCACGAGTGGCCTCATTTGATCCCAAGTGCCCTGAGATGCCCTGGAGGGCATTAACCAGATCACTCCGGCCACACACCTGGCACCTAAGGCTGATTTGATCTGGAACAGATGCGCAGAAGATTATCCTGTCAATCAACACTGCTTTAAAAACACACACACACACACACACACACACACACACACACACACACACGGCATTTAAAATTGCCCATAAATTAGTATGGGCAATTTTTAACACAAGAAGTCTTTGCTTTCACAGACTGAAGATTGAAGACTTAAGAAAATGCTGGTCCATGCAACAACATTCTGTGAAAGGAACATGGGTGGGGCCCAGAGTGTGACAAAAATAGAGGAAAAACCACCTAGATCATTGCAATCTGCAGGCAGATGTAAATCATGACATTAACCCCTTCCCCAACAATTTTTTTGTTAAAAACGTTTCTTTTTCAGACTAATTTTTTTATTTTGGTTCTATATAGTATTTTTGATGCTGGTTATGAAAACAGTTTGTAACTCGTCTTCCTATAAACCATATTTTTTTTTACCATATTTTCTTAGTATACTCGTCGACGACTGAAAAAGAACATTTTGTGAAAATGAGTATACACGTTTCTGCCGGGGAAGGGGTTAAAACATCAATGGCCTCTCTTTTCATCCCTCACCACATAAAAAAGAAAATTAAAAACAAACAAAAGCCTCCCAGGCCACCTCGACACAGACAAATTGAGCAACAGCTCTCCCTATCTCTGCCTCACAAAATAAACTACAAGCTCATTAAACTGAGTGAATATGATACATTGTTTTCCTTAAAGATATTCATAAAGCAGACGAGCCTCATTTCGGAAGGTGCAAGGTAATAGCCCTCCCTGGGCACCCCTTCAGGAGCATGCCTGAACTTCCTTTCTTGCTTCCAGTTATATGTGGGTTATCTCTGTCCTTCGTGACTCTCACGGCTGGAAAATGCTGGAGGAGAAGGGAGGCCGTTCCCTCTATTCTGCATTCCCTTACAGCACCCAGCCAGGGCCAAGCTGAATGAAAGTCAAGTGCAGTCCTCGGTAGGCTGCTGGAGAAGCCCTTACATTCCTTCCGAATATTTCGGAGGATCTGGCACACAGTCAGCCCTTCATAAGTACTTGTAGGTTGAATCCTGCTTATTTCAGGCTGTATTTGTCACATACCAATTTGTGCCTTACTGAGGAGGCAAGGGGAGGGGGAGAGAAAAAAAATCACAGAAAATTTCTCAGCATTAAACCATGTGAGTATTATAATAAATTTTAATCACTAACCTTAACTCCCACCCCTCCCACCCCCCGCCAATGCATAAGATCTAAGAACCAACAAGAAGGAGTGAGTTAAACCTAGATAACCATCAATCAAACTATTAACCCTCTGTTTTAGCATTCTTCTCCCTAGAAAAGAACACCTATACAAAGTGAGTTTGCAATGTACTGGTATGAACACTGGGATAAAATTCGCAGTTGTGAGCTTGACAGCCATAAAAAAAAAAAAAAGTTGACAACCTTGGGGAAGTTAAGAAGAATCTGCAAGTTAGCACCGCTCCAAGATCCTGACGATTAGAAATTCTTTCCAGAGCATTAGTTTCCCTGTCAAGAAAATTTCAACCACCAGCAAGCAGGAACACACTGAACCTGCGAACAGTCACTTCCCGGGCTTTGACAATGATGCAATCTATCTAAAAGCAACTGCATTGTAATTGAAAACAAAGAGCAACACCTTACCCACAGAAGGGGAACGTATGGGAGGGAACAAGGAAGATGATTGTTACTCCTCTGCTCCTCCAGGTTGGAGTTTAAAAGCTCAGATTAGCATTTCTAGCGATAATTGCAGTTAGTTCTGTTTGAGGCCTGATTTAAGGAAGAAAAAATAAAAACCGTGCACGTACACTGTATGTGACGCTGCAGCACTCTGCCAAACTCCACTCTGCAGGCCACAGGTGGACATCTCCAAGTCTCCTGATCTTCTTTGCAGATACTCCCTCAAAGGGAGCTTCGGGTACTTGCACCGATACATCCCCTCTATCACAGTTCATAATTGTATCCCAGAGGCGGCCGTGGGGCATTTCAACATTAAAAAGAAAAAAATCGTAAGAAATGCCTGCAGTGATCTGTCACCATGGCAAAACTGAAGTGGCAAATCTTAACACTTTCACCAGAGCCATTTCTTCCCCTTAGCCAGGGGTGGGGAACCTTTTTTCTGCCAAGGGCCATTTGGATATTTATAACATCATTCACGGGCCACACAAAATTATCAAAATTAGCCTGCTGTATTTGGTCAAACATTTAGTTAACTCGCCCCTAATGCCTTGGCAGGGCCAGACCAAATGGTTTTGTGGGCCTTATATAGCCCTCGGGCCGGACGTTCCCCACCCCTGCTAAGCTTTACTCAGAAACTCTTAGAAAGGTGAACCTGAAGACACTGTCCCCTTCCAAAGGTGAAATGTATCACCAGCATCTAGACAAGCCTCTGGGTATATGCTACAAGGTAGCCTACATCACCCATGGTTAGAAGGCAGGGCTTGGGGCATACACTGATTTCACTGGTCCCCCAAAGTATACAGTGTATCCACTCATCCATCCAATCTGTTCAACCAATCAGTTATGGAGAAGATGGTGTTTGCGTGCTGTTGTTGAGAACACATGCATGGGAGTGACCCTATGAACATATGTCAGGAGACAGTATCAGCACCCTCACCCCAGTAAAAAAAAGAACAAAAATCAGTACAGTCTACTTCAGTGGTTCTCAACCTTCCTCATGCCGCGACCCTTTAATACAGTTCCTCGGGTTGTGGTGACCCCCAACCATAAAATTATTTTCGTTGCTACTTCATAACTGCATATCTGTAATTTTGCTACTGTTATGAATCGTAATGTAAATATCTGATATGCAGGATGTATTTTCATTGTTACAGATTGAACATAATTACAGCACAGTGATTAATCACAAAAACAATATGTAATTATATATGTGTTTTCAAATAGTCTTAGGCGACCCCTGTGAAAGCGGCAAACCCAAAGGGGTCTCGACCCACAGGTTGAGAACCACTGGTCTACTTGGATTTCCAAGATAAATGGGAGGGGAGAAGTAGGAAGAACAGTAAGGGCACGAGGCCTAGAGGAGCCAGAGAAACCTGCTACAATTAATTCCAGGAACTAGCCGTGAAGCCCAGTGAGAGCTTCCAATGTGAGGGGTGCGTCTGTAAAGTAAGCACAGCCAGCTCATACAGAGTCGGGTACACCTCCAGAATGGTTACGGGGATCCAGAACGCCATGGGGAGCCCCCGAAAGTTTTAAAGTGAGCAATGCCTGCTTCAGATTTTTGCTTTAGACCAGTCTCTCTGGTCTTGAACAAGAGTTACCACAAACCAGATACTGGTGATTCTCTGAACTATTCCCCACACCCAGCAAAATAAATAAGGAGAACACTGTAAAAGACTGTCACCACCTACTCTAAGGTTTTGTGGTTTTTGGCAACCAAATACAAATAGATTACATGAAATACACAGAAGGAACCTACAAATGTGAAGAACTTTAACTGTAGAAGAAATCCAAGAATAGCCTCTCTTTAGGAAGAGTGAACTTGTATACAATTAGACCTATCAGGTCATACTTTTTTCAAAGTTGTGTCTGAAGCGCGGTGTTTCGATAAAAATCTAAGGATTTTTTCAAACAAGAAAAAAGACACACAATATACCTTTGTATAAGAGCAATGTTGATCTCCTATCTTCAGAGAATCTGCCAAAATGAAGTCTTAAAAATGGAAAATGTGTATTGGGCTTCCAGAATAAGTAATCCAAAATCCAAAACATTAACTGTATATGGTGGGCTTTTTCTGGTTAATGAAATCATTACACTGTTGATATTCAAAATAGCCAGGTTTTTCTAATCATGCCATACCAACATGTTTTTCTACTGTAACTTCCAAATACCTTTGTATTTCTGCAAACTTCTATAATGAAGGACTAATGTTATGGTGAGAAAGATATTTAAATAGTAGTGACTTATAATAGGACTAGTGGCCCAGTGCACGAAATTCATGCAGGAGCGTGGGGGGCGGGGGGGGTCCCTCAGCCCAGCCTGCATCCTCTCCAATCTGGGACCCCCTCAGTGGATGTCTGACTGTCGGTTTAGGCCCGATCCTAAACCGGCAGTCAGACATCCCTCTCGCAATCCAGGACCGCTGGCTCCTAACCACTCTCCTGCCTGCCTGCTTGCCCCCACCTGCCTCCCCTGCTGGCCTGATTGCCTCTAACTGCCTCTGCCTTGTCTCCCGGTCTAATTAGCATATTACCCTTTTATTAGTATAGATTTTTCTTTTCAAAGCAAACACATGC
This sequence comes from Myotis davidii, assembly GCF_000327345.1. Classification (NCBI taxonomy): domain Eukaryota; kingdom Metazoa; phylum Chordata; class Mammalia; order Chiroptera; family Vespertilionidae; genus Myotis; species Myotis davidii. The sequence continues at coordinate 2,241,010 of NW_006299714.1, forward strand.
TGAAGGTCTGAACCAGTCTAGAAAAGCATACTCTTTAGAGCAGCCATCGTCAACCGGTGGTCCGCAGACCACTGGTGCTCCATGAAGTCCAAAAGGTTGGCAACTGCTGCTTGAGAGGACTAGCCATACCAGGTGTGAGGCCTTGGGTGTACTCTGGGAATACAAGCAACTAGTCCAGAACTTGGAAGCCATCCAATTACTGCCCAGAATTGCATTTCCTCACCTTCTCACAGACCACCACTCCTGGACACCCGTCACTACATTGAATTAGATAATCTCCAATTTTCCCCCAAAGTACAAACCACATAGATCTAGCCTAACATCTACAAGCTACTCAATAGGGTGACTGAGCATTTTTTGTTTGTTTGTTTATTTTCTCCACTCCAAAGAAAAAGTTATGGTCTATAACAGCCGTGGGCAAACGACGGCCCGCAGACCGGATCCAGCCCATTTGAAATGAATAAAACTAAAAAAAAAAAAAAGACCTTACCCTTTTATGTAATGATGTTTACTTTGAATTTATATTAGTTCACACAAACACTCCATCCATGCTTTTGTTCCGGCCCTCCGGTCCAGTTTAAGAACCCATTGTGGCCCTCGAGTCAAAAAGTTTGCCCACCCCTGGTCTATAATCAGCAGCCTGTTTCCCCTCCTGATTTACGAGGGGAAATAGGAGAATCACTCAAAACATTCCATTCCACCTCTACTTCCCAGATAAAACACTAGGGGCAAGCTCTACCTCCCAGATGCCCTTTTGGACACGCATGAAGGACCTCATCCATCCGATTCTTCCCCACAGATGATGTTTACCTCTAAATGCTGAGAACACATGCCCATGAAACCAGTCCTTTACTAAATGGGTAGATTGAGCAGAATAAGCACTTACATACGAAAGAGACAGAGATGACCATTAGTTACAAGTTTCTATTGGCCTATGGGCTTAAAAAAAGGTGGGGGGGCACAACAATGAGATACCACTACACATCTATTACAATATTCAAAATGCACAACACTGACTACTTCAAATGCTGTCAAGGATGTGGAGCAACAGGACTCTTTCGTTGCTGGTGGGAATGCAAAAATAGTACAGCCACTTCAGAAGGACAGTTTGGCACGTTAACAAAATTAAAAGCACTCTTACGTACAATCCAGTAACTGTGCTCCTTGCTATTTACCCAACTGAGCTGAAATTCCTGTCCACACAGAAACCAACACACTGGTGTTTATCGCAGCTTTATTCATCATTGCCAAAATTTGAAAGCAGCAAAGTCCTTCAGCAGGTAAGTGGGTAAATAAACTGTAGCACATTGAGATAATGGAATATTATTGTGTGCAAAAAAGAAATGAGCCATCAAGCCAATAAAAAGACATGAAGGAAACCTAAATGTCTGTTACTAGATGAAAGAAGCCATTCTGAAGAGGCTGCAATACTGTATTATTCTAACTCTATGACATTCTGGAAAGACAAAACTTGGGGACAGTATAAAGAGCAGCAGTTGCCAGGGGTTAGGGAAGGATGGAAGGGCAGGGCATGGAGGATTTTTAGGGCACCATATCTGCCTAGTATAATACTAGTGGATACATGTCTGTATATATTTGGCCAAACCCACAGAATGTACAACACCAAGAGTGAACCCTAAGGTAAACTACGGACTTTGGGTGCTTACGATGTGTCAGTGCTGGTTCACTGATTATAACAAATGTACCACTTTGGCGGGGGATGTTGGAAATAGCGGGAGGAAGGGGGGGCAGGGCAGGGAGTACAGGGGAAATCTCTGTACCTTCCAATCAATTCTGCTGGGAACCCAAAGCTCCTCTAATAAATAAAGTCCATTAAAAAGAACACTGATTATTTAACAATTACCCTTGATGCATCGCATTTTTGTCACACACACCCACACACACACACACACACAAAAGAAGGCGCCTCCCTCTTCTCCAGGGTGAAGCTGATGAGCCATGTACCTTCCTGATCAGATGCAGGGAAAAGAAAAGACCATCCATACACATCATGAACATGCTAATTACTATTGTAACTAGAGGAACTAATAGAAACAGGAAGGCAGCCCTGACCAGTTTGGCTCAGTGGATAGACCAGGAAGGCAAGTAATAGGATTATGGTTTCATCTTCACTTCAAATTAACTAAAATTATTTTAAGTGAAAAAATCTAGCAAGGCCTCCACTTAATTGAATATCTTACTTAGATCTTGTCACAAACTTCCCAGGCAGCTCCCAGCAGGGTCTATGTTTAAGTTAGAGTCGTCAGAGGTTGTACAGCTTAACCTTGACAAAAAAGACAACACAGTGTGGTACCAGGGACTCCTTACATCCACAGACCCATTTCATGTAGCCACACATTCTGGGCCCCAGTTCAGTTAACAAAACTTTCAAAAGCTTAAAGGAACCTCTTCACTGCATTTTGCCTTAGCAACACCTGCCAAGTGCTCGAGAACCAGGTAAACCACAAGCACTTTTATTTGTCTCCCTAAATATATTCATCAGAGATTAAGCAAGAATTGAGAGGCTTCTAGTACTTGTAAGCTGTCATCTAAAATAATGTTTAAACTTTACTCATAAGGCCACAGAACATTTCACAAAGTACATTTGGTTGGATGTCAGTTTTAGTTGAAGGTAAGTGCTAAGAAATAAAGCCACCACCTCACACACACCAGGAATGAACATGTTTGTCCTTGCAAAACCAATGTGCTTGTGTACAACTTACAGACCTACTTAGAACATGGTCAAGTGTCAAACAGATAACCCTTTCATAGCATCTCCACCCCGCATTCTCCCTCCCAAACTAACAAAAACAGCCTGAATCGCTCACTGTATGCAAGAGGCTAGAGATTCTGTTTCATGTAAGTTTTACTACTTTCCGTGGTTCACAATCTCCAAGAGACTAACCCTCTCATTTACTAACTCAAACATTAAATAAACTGCTTCCACCAACTTCGCCCTCTCCTCAAACCCTCTCAGCGGACATCTCTCTTGGCCAAGAAAGCTACAGAGGAGGCTTGGAAGTGGCTGCCTATGGAAATTTCTCCCCCTTCCTACCAAAGGGGCAATTCAAGAATTTTACAGTTCCAATTCCATTCATGAGGACTGGATTTGACCATACTAAGTGTTTCTACAATCAATTTCTATCTAGGCTGCCAATCACACTGAAAGTTCGGTGGAAACCTGCTTTTCTAGGCTAATTCAGAACGTCGTCCAGTTCCTATGCATGACCTAGAGTTGGGGGAGCACACACGTAGACACTCATTCCTCCACTGAGGACTTTCCTGGCACATGGGCATCTACACTTGCCCCCACTTCATTCCCACAGTCATAGTGTGATCTTTGATCCATCTCCAAATCCGTATCTTTCTCCGTCTGAAGATTTGGTCTAGTCAGCTATTGTGCAGCAGCGATGGCAATTTTCCTCCTTGATTTCTTAACGTTTCCTTCTCTGCTCCTGGCTGGGAAACCGTTTTGATCTCAATAGGGCTGTCTGTATGGGGATTCTGCATGTTAATGATGTGGCTAGCAGACAGGGATGTTAGGTGAGAGCCCTCGGTGTACTTTTTCCAGTTATGTTTTGTCTCATCACAGCTTTAGGGGACTTTCTTAGACGCCTATGAGGGAGGTCTATATCCCTAATCTTAACCCCTCTCCTTCGAGGGAGCCTCCGGGGACCAGGTGTTGAAAGGACAGCCTGTTCTCCTGTCAGGTATCTGGACTCAAAGGCAAAATACCCCCCAGGCACTTCACCACCAATGAAACAAACACACGTATGTGCATCTTGCTCAGCAAGGGAGTCGCTACCTTTCACGCTGGTTTCAGCCTGTCCAGGCTTCATACCCTTCACTGTGCAGACCAGGGTAAGATGCTGCATTCACGCGGCTGTACACCGCCTCTGCCGCCCGCCCGTCCTCACACCCTCCCCACCAAGGAAAGGACTTCCAACGGAGGTAGGAGCATCAGCTCCGGTACCCGCCCTTCCCTCTCGATCCTGGCCAGAAAACTCCACTTCCCGGATTCCCGGCCACTCTCTCCCGCCCCCTCCCCGGCGATCCAGCCAGCGCCGTCCAGATGCCAGCCAAGTGCCCAGCCCAGCTGCGCACCCCCGCACCCCAAGCCAGGCCCCCGACACAGGCCCCAGCTTCCTCCCTCCTCCCTAGCGCAGGGCTCCCCAGATTCTGGAAGCACCCCTCAGGCACGCTAGTCCTGAAAAAGTCCCACCCCGCCCCCCCAGCCACGCCGCTAGCCTCCAGCTCTGCCCGGGAGGGGCCTCCGCCCCAGGGGTGAAAAGGGAACGTGAGTGGGTTGTCCCAGCAGCCTTCTCCCGTACCCCGCGCGGCGCCTGGCCCCCGGGGGAAGACAGACCCGCGTGGCCCCGAAGGGACACCTCCCTCTCCCCCACCCTCTGGAGGCCGGCAGGTCTCG
>NW_006299714.1:2246044-2258936 GCF_000327345.1 Myotis davidii
TTCCGAGGGCGGGCCTCCGAGCCCCCTGATTGAAGCCCAAGGCCGCCCAGCCTCTTCCGGGCTCGCGCCCGCGCCTGGGAAAAGGAAACCCAATGCCCCGCTAGCCTTGCAGGTGCTGGGGACACGTGGAGAGGTCAGCCGGCCCCTGCCGCGTCGCGGCCCCGTCTTCCGCCGGCGGGGTGTGCTCTCGTCTCCCTCTGTCTGTTTCAAACCTCCACGCAGCCCTTTCAGTTTTATCTTAGGGAGCCTGGCGGGGAGGCGTTGAATCGCGCTGAAAGAACAGTGAGTTCCCCTGCAAGGAGGAGAGCGGGGCGCAACACCGCCAGCCACAGGTTAAGCTCGTTCAGGAAGATTTGCAGAAGACACACCACCTCCTTGACTCTTAATGATCTCCCAAACCACGCTGCGCTCAATTGCTTAAATGAGGTGCAACTTTTTCTTTTTTTTCCTTTTTTTTCCTTCGCATCTTGCAAACAGTACCAGGACATGCCTCACAGTAGAATTAAGACACTAACATCTAATCCAAAAAGAAAAAAAAAATGATAAACACTTTTTGTGGATTGAAAGTCATCTCTTTAAGTGCCAATTTCCCAAAGCAGCTGCAGACATAGCATTGTTGCTATACAAATAGTGACGATTAAGTAGGAATGTAACAGAACCATAACCATCACCTTTCCTCACTCGTCCTGCCACCCCTAAAAAACTTTTGTAAGTGAAAAATAATACAGATTACTCTAATGTGGTCTAATTCAGGATTCTAATTTTGAAGCGTAGGAAATTTAAAATAAAAACTTTTATCTCCCCTTCCCCTCCCTCCCAAAGAAAGACTTGTAGGAAATTGACCCAGCAGGTGAGATGATTCTAAACACTTTACCACTGTTGACACTAAACAGCTTTCACTTATGTATAAAAATTAGAAAGTGAAACTGACCAGACTAGTTTTATTATCCAAGCTTAGTCAAGGGAAGCACAAACACATGGAAACAGAAAATGGTGGGGGGGTGGGGGGATGTCAATTTCTTTTCTATTCCTTTGAACTTTTGGAAAAGTTAATATATTTAGAAGGATAAAGAGGTGCGGAAAGGAATTATTTTAATTCCCACGCCTTCCTTAGCTTTAAACCTAAATTTGATCTAATGATTAAGCTGTTATTCAGTGGCTCATGGAAACTGTTACCTCTGAAAAAACTAAAACTCCAAGTCTTCCAAATGACATCATCTTTTACCAAGATGGCTGCTTCTAGCAGAGAGCTCAGAAATGCCAACCGCAGTTACACGCCAAATTTCTCCCAGTTATTTTTTTATTTTAGTGCCAGAGGACTTCTGAACTTAGTCCCTGTTGGTGTGGTGGAGGGGGAGGTCATTGACTTTGCTCTTCAGAAACGTATAGCCAATGTTAAATAACTCTGTTAGAAGTGATCCCGTTTAATTTTCACTGGAACTTAATTCTCTCCCAACTTTTCCTTTTGGGGATCTGGTACAGCTCCTTAAATTGCAAAGGGCTTCTGGAAAACTCACTTGCTGGGTGAAATGGGAGAGTAAAGCTAGCAGGGAGTAGCACCACAGGAGGAAACGGATTTAAAAGCATTCTTTCCACTTTATTCAGCACCATGACCGAATCTTAAGGGCCGATCTGGCTTCCATACTTCACAAGTTTCTATTGTTCCCTAACCCATAGCATGTGAAAGCTTCCACGTTTGGAGTTTATTGCAACAGAAACAATCCTTCCAGGCAGAGCAGAGGGAGAGCTGGCTCTGTCTTAGCTTTATCACCAACCAAGTGCCTCAGAAAGGCGGACTTACTGCTTCAAGTCAGCAGAGGGGTGGGGTTTAAAGTGCCTGGTTTTCTTAAAGGGCCCACTTTGTAGTGAGCTTACGAATGTATAGGTCTTGAACGGGATTTGGAGGAAACGTGCATTTTGACGTGGTACTTTTAGGCAGTAATCGTGTTTAGGAGACTTTCGAGGGAAAGCCATCTTCTCAAGCTTCCCTGCTGATACAGATGGGAATAAACTGGAGAATATTTTTTTTTCACTGTGGCTTTTATTGTTATTGCAAAGCCGAAGCGTGTCTAATTTTCTACTTCTTGTAAAAGTGAGTCCCCTTGTAAACAGGCCATTTATCACAACATTGGTTCAGTAATAGCATTACAATGGAAACACTCGTTTAAAAAAAAAAAACACCACAATAATATCATTATAGAACTCCTTCTCAGCTTTCTGGGGGAAATGAATCAGAAGAATAAATGGTAGTGTGTGCTGCCTGGAGGAAGAAGAGACACATTTAGACAATCATGCCATTTGAAAAACAATGGCATTTACCTTTGCCCCAAATTTCAGCTATAAAAGTGTAACACAAAGGAAAAGGATATCTTAGAGTCTAATTGCAAGACACAGCATCAACATTTTTCTTTGATGCCATTTGTGCAGCTGGTGTACTCCAATGCCTTGGAACTTTCAATAGTAAAATTAAAATAATGCTATGAATCACAGGGAAATTTTGTTGTTTAATTTTTAATGGCTCTACGTAAATCGCTGTACATATCTTTTTACATTAATGTCAAATCCGAGTGATTTTATTGAAACCCCGACTGGATTTGGTGGTTGCAGGACCCACCATTATGGTTTTGAAAAGAATTGGAGTGAGCCACGTACGTGGTAGATACCATAGACTGTCAGAATTTGGATAGAATCATAGGAGAATGTGCCACTGTGCTGCTCTCATTTCTTGAAGGATAGTTGATAATGCTTACTTAAATATACTTTTGACTTAGAGGTTATGTCCAGCCTTAGATCTAGTATAGAGTTTCTCATCTTTGGCTTTATTGACACTTGGGACTGGAGAATTCTTTGTTAAAGGGTGGAGGGTGCCGGGGGTCTGTCCTGTCCTTCAGGCTGTTTACCAGTATCCCTAGCCCAGCCCTGGGCAAACTACGGCCTGCGGGCCGGATTCGGCCCTTTTGAAATGAATAAAACTATTGGGGAAAAAAAAGACCGTACCCCTTTATGTCATGATGTTTACTTTGAATTTATATTAGTTCACACAAACACTCCATCCATGCTTTTGTTCCGGCCCTCTGGTCCAGTTTAAGAACCCATTGTGGCCCTCCAGTCAAAAAGTTTGCCCACCCCTATGCCCTAGCCTCTACTCACCAAATGCCAACGGCGTGCCAACCAAAAAGGTCTCCAGACGCTACCAATATCCTCTGGCGACAAAATGGTCCCCAGTTGAGAACCACTGATCTAATTGAACAATTACTTTTGCAGGGCAAAGCACGGCCACTTTGGGGTGGCTCTTCCGGCAACACATAGATTACATCCCACTGAACATCAAGGATGTCTCCCTTCCATTTCCTAGTCCCATCATCAACTAGCCAGGAGGTCCTGAACCCAAACAAACACATCCACACTTCCTACCATTGCTTGTATGCAACCACCCCATTTCTTTAACATGCGTTTTCAATATTTCACACCTAGGAATGTCAAACCAGCCTTGCATCTGCAGCATCCCATCCAGGCAAAGGATCGTGCCTATGGGATTAATTACATGTCTCATCTCTATCTTCCTGTTTGCGTTTGCTCATCATTAGTTCACTGAATCCAAACCACTTCTACAAATGTAGTCTAAAGAAACAAATCAAAGGCTAACGTAAATTGGATGAGAATCCAGTGAGAATTTCAACAAACACTGAAACATATGACCTACATGTCTGGTATAATTTAGTAGCCTACAAAACCTAAAACTTGTCTTGACACAGATCATACAGAATTGCTGACCAGGAAATGCTTTTTAAATTCTACTAAAAACACAGCAGAGCTTGAAAGAAAATACAGGGAAATCCCAGGCTCCTAAAGCAAAGAGGAAAACTAGAAACAACCCAAATGTCCACCTACTATATAAATTCTGTTATATTCATGCAATGGAATAATATACAGCAATGAGAATGAACAAACATGAAGCACCATAAGTAAGCTTCGAAAACATAATGATAAGCAAAGGAAGCCGGACATATGCTGTATGATTGCATTTATATAAAGTTCGAAAATAGGCAAAATTAATCCATAATGTTAGAAGTCAGAATAATGATTCTCCTTGAGCTGAGATAGTGTTTGGAAAAGATAGTTTTCTAGTAATATTCATTTTCTTTGTCTGGGTCATTCTGAAAAGGTTTAGAGCTATATATTTATGATCTGTGTACTTTTCTATATGTATGTTATACTTTATAAATGTATGAATCAAAAAGGGGCAGGATGGGCATTATAATCCAGAGTATGACCTGTCAGCTGGAACTGGGGCAGCAGCCCTGTGGCCTTATTAACCATGACATTTGAGTTCTAAGCCCCTCAGGGATAGGACTTGAGACCTTGGGCTTAAACAAGCCAGGAAGATGTAACTAAGACACTTAAAAAATGCCAGACTATTGAAGAGCTATGTACACATACTGAAAGGCTGCACTAAGGGGGGAAGTCTTCCAACTGGCAAACAGGAAAATAAAAAGGAAGCTTGTTTGTTTATATTAAACTGCATTCAGAGATGTGTGTTTTTTGTCTTTTGGGAAAATTTATCATCTAGATTTAAGCCTCACAGAGTCAGGAGTTTCACACATATAATTTATACTAGCTACATGGACCAGAAATCCCCAAGATGACGTAATAATTTAAAAGTTGGGATAGTATGGAAATTCTTGGGGTAATGCACCGGTCCCAATTGCTCACCACCATCAGTGGGTGCAAGCGGCTGCTGGCCCTGATCGCCCCTCAGGGCTTCTCCACCTCCCCCTGCTCCTGAGGGGCAATTGGGGCAGCAGCCTCCGCTTGCACCCACTGCTGGCGCCAGCCTCAATTGCTCCGTGCCATCAGCAGGTGCAAGTGGGGCGGGCACCATCAGCACATGGAGCAGTGGAGGTGGGAGGGGACCAGGGGCTGTGGTGGGAGGGGCCAGGTGGGGGCATGGAGGATGGGCTGAGACCTGCCCCTGTGCCCACTGCAACCTCAAGGCCCACAGTTCCTTTCAAGGTGTACAAATTCATGCACTGGGCCCCTAGTCTTATATGAAATTAGAGAGAAAAGAGAAAACAAAGATTACCTATAAAAGACAAGTACCTACAAGTAGAGTGACAATAGATTTCTTAATAGAAAAGACAATCAGAGAAAATCAGAATTCATAGAAACCACATACATATACAAGATTATAAAAATTTGTACAAATATATCAGGAAGGATAATAACTGTACTTGAACTTACCTATAAAAACACAGAAATAATGGGACTGGGAAAAAGGGAACAAAAAATTCAGCCATATTTTTTTACAACACTATAAAACATTAAAACTCAAAAATTTTGAAAGTAAAATAATGTGAAAAGATCTACAAATACCTACCAAAAGCAAACAGAAAACTGGAGAAACCATATTAAAATGAGCCCCCTCATGAAATCAAAATCTCTATAAGATTTTTTTAAGTAGACACCTAATAATTAAAGGAACAAATAACTACAAAAATATAACAATTAAATTTTTTATATGCCTAATAATATAGCCTTAATATATTTATTAAAAATTAACAGAATTATAAGGTGATCATAGCACGTCTCCTTGTTGAAAGACTATGCAAATGAAAAATTTTGTAAAAGAATGTGAAAGATTTGAACACAATTAACAAACTTAATTAAGTGTGTGTGTGTGTGTGTGTGTGTACCTGCACCAAACAATTATAGAACAAGTATTTTATTCAGGCACACAATTTAACAAAACTGACAATGAACTAGGCCATAAAGCAGGTCTCAACACATAATATCTGATATTTATTAGATGCTTAGTCTGTGTCAGGCACTGGTTAAATGCTTCATTGCTTCATATTTATTAACTTATTTAATCCTCTCAAAAATCCAACTAGAATAGGTACTGTTATTATCCCCATTTTTAAGATGAGGAAACTTGGGCTAAAAGAAATTAGGAAAATTGCCTGAGCTCATCAACTGATAAATTGGAAGACTGTGGTTCAAAATAATGCAACTTGCCAACATGTGCTTTTCTTTTTTTACAGATAAAACTTAAAGAGATACACACAAGAACACATTCTCAACACTCTACATTAATAAATTTTGCCATTTGATCATATTCTTTTGGAATTTTCCTTTTTTTCTAAAAGATGTAGAACATTTATGGTTAAGTCCCTTTTAACTCAGTTTGATTCCTACCCTCATCCTCATTATAGATATGTATCCTTCCAGCTTATATTTTATACATGTATAATGACCAACAGTTGCACTATTAAAACTGTTTAATGTTGGTTTTGGTGAACATGTATATGCAAGTGTACACATATAAATGGCATTAATTTTAACAGTTATGTGGAGAAGGTAAGAAAGGGCATTTTTAAGTAAGAAAAATAGCTTATGATGTAGACCAAAAACCAGTGAGAAATTTAATGAGGCAGAGCATAAGCTATAAACAGCAAGTAACTAGAGGTGTAAATGGAGACCATATTTGAAGTTGTTTTTTTTTTTTTTTATATACCACTGGAAGGAATTTGGATTTTATCCTATAGGAAATAAATCAGAACAGTTGTCTTTTTCTTTCTAGGGAGGTGAGAGGTATATTCAGATACTTTAAAAAACTATCTTTATTGTTGAAAGTATTATAGGACTTCCCTTTTCCCTCCCCCCACCCCTCCTGCCCCTCCCAGACCTTCACTGCACTATTGTCTGTGTCTGTGGGCTATGCATATATGCATAAATTCCCTGGTTAATCTCTCCTGCATGCCCCCTACTGAGGGTCAAGCCCACAACCTGGCCATGTGCCCTGACAAGGATTCAAACCAGCGACATTTTTAGTGCATGGGACCATGCCCAATCAACTGAGCCACACTGGCCAGGGAAGATGTGGTTTTATATTGCATTTTTAATATGTTTGGAATTGGGATGCACCCTATAATCTATGTCTTCACTTAATACAGAAGTGGGTGTATTTTTTTTATTCCCTCAAAATGTTATTACGCTGATAGTGGATTGTGTTACTTAATGGTATTTTACAGTATAGAAAATATGGTCAGTTTAAGTAATTTTAATAAACTTTACTGTTATTCAATGATTTTAAGGAGAGTTGGGCATGGGTTGGTGATTAAAAATGTGCCCTGAATGTTCCCCCTGATGCTCTGCCAGCCTCTGCTCTATGTGGGCAGATGTCACTGAACTTCACCATAGTGTTTTTCTTTTTCCTTCTCATAATGGAAGACAAGAGAAAAGAGGGAAGGGCTTTTGAAGAATAATTGTCTCAGATAAGATAGGCTGAGGGACTCTCCGGCTCAGTTGGCTGGGCATTGTTCCAGGGCACTGAAAAGTCACTGGATCAATTCCCGGTCAGGGCCCATGCCTGCGTTACAACTCATACCCTGGTAGGGATGTGCAAGGCAGCAGGTCGATGTTTTGCTCTCGCATTGATGTTTCTCTCTCTCCCTCTATCTTCCTCTCTCTCCCTCTACCTTCCTCTCTCTCTAAAAGTCAATTTTTAAAAAAATATTGGGGGGGAAAAAGGAAAGGCTGAGGGATGTGTCAGCAATTCGGAGTGTCTGCAGATTAGAGGGAGGAAGAGAGTAGTTTCATAAGGGTAAGAAAAAGAAGAGGAGGGTGAAGTGGTATGAAGGCCAAATTTCAGAAGGTATGTGGTTATACAGTCTTTGAATTTGGAACCACATCAATGTTTTGCATACTTAAAAAAATGTTTTAATTAAAAATAATGAATTCCTACAAATGAATAACTAACTCAAACAAAGGAATATAGGCATCCTCTGTACTGTCTTTGCAACTCCTCTATAAGTCTAAAATTATTTTGGGGGAAAAAAACTTCTTTAAACTAATGGAAATAATCCTAATTATATATCAAGTTAGGGGCACAACCACAGAGAGAAGAATTACCACCAGCCTTTGGCAGCTTCAGGTTCAAAGAAAATGTGGAGACATGTGGGAATGGACCTACACCCAACTTGCACCATGATGTCTGGAGCCTCTGTACAGAGCTGGGAGCTAGCCAATCCGGTGAACCTAGGTGAGTCCAGACAAGCACAGCCAAACTGTATGTGGAGGCAGAACAACAGCCCTTCCAAGATGTCCTCACTCTCATCCCCGGAACCTGTAAATATGTTACATTAAAATGGCAAAAGGAACTTTGCATATGTAATGCAGATTATGGATCTTATAACAGGGAAATTACCCTGTATTATCTGGGTGGATCCAATCTAATCACACAGCTCTTAGAGCAGAGAACTTTCTCTGACCAAAAATAAAAGGGATCTGGCCCTAACCGGTTTGGCTCAGTGGATAGAGCGTCGGCCGTTGGACTGAAGGGTCCGGGTTTGATTCCTGTCAAGGCCATGTACCTTGGTTGCGGGCACATTCCCAGTAGGGGGCGTGCAGGAGGCAGCTGATCAATGTTTCTCTCTCATCGATGTTTCTAACTCTCTACCCCTCTCCCTTCCTCTCTGTAAAAAATCAATAAAATATATATATATTTTTAAAATAGAAGGGATCTGGCAGAAAGGGACATCAGAGAGAGCCTAGGCATGAAAAGGATTCAACATACTGTTGCTGGCACTGGGATAGAGAGGCCCATGTGCATGAAATAGAAAGAGGTTTCTAGAAGCTAACAGTGACCTTATGCTGATAGCCAGCAAAGAAATGGGGACCTCAATCGTACAGTCACAAGAAAGTAATTTATACAACAACCTAAGTGAACTTGGAAATGGAGTCTTCCCTAGAGCCTTCAGATAAGAGAGTCCAGCCAGGCCAACATCTTAAGTTTGCCCGTGTGAAACATGAAGCAGAGAACTTCTGAACTCTGACCTACAGAACTATGAGATAATAATGTGTGTTGTTTTAAGCTGCTAAATTTGTGATAATAGAGTTTGGCAGGAATAGAAAAGTAACACACTATAAATCACAATATTTGGGCTGGATATTTCTGGAGGGCTATATTTTTAGGACAAAAAGAAGTACCATAAATGTGAAACTTCATACTGAGAAGTCTTATTTTTAGTACTTACAATGGCATTACTATTTTGAAATGATTAACAGATTTATCAGTCATTGTTCCAGCAAGAAACAAGAAACAGTCTCAAATGAAGGTAATTTGAGGAGAGTTTAATAAAAACACTACAGAAGTGTGAACAGAGTAAGGAAGCACACACAGAGTGATGCAGGAGCCTACCACTCCTAGACCTGAAGGGAAAAGGGAGTCATTCCTAGGACCTGAAGATGAGAGCTGTATGAAGGCAATTACCTGATACAACCTGTAAATTCATTGTTGAATGAATGAATAAATGAGCAAATGAATGAACTAATTTGTTAAATAGTGATTCTGAAAAAAAATCTGCCCATACAAAATACACAAGCAGAGAAAGAGATCTATGGACCTAACATGCTTTCTCTAACCTATTCCTGACTCCATCTGTATGCCTAGATTTTTTTTATTGGGCCTATTGGTCCCAGTTACTCATTCCCCTCTAATAAAAATATACATCCACCTCTTTGTAATGTTCTTTCTCCATGAGCAGGATGTACTTGCTGTCCTATTGACATGAGCAGAGCCTTTAAAGGTGTTTTCATGATTTCGGCTTAGCCTCTTACTCTCCTGTGACCCACCAATCATTGGTAGCTGCAAGTTCTAACAAATTGTGGAGGCGTATGGTGTGGACATAAACCCAACTTGCACCCTGGAGTCTGGAGCATCTCTCTAGACCTGGGAGATAGCCAAGTCCAGCTGAGCCCAGCTGAGTCCAGACAAGCACAGCCAAACTAAAGCCTGAAGCAGAGCTTCTCAACCGACCCACAAACTCACTCACATTGACTCAGAAACATTGTATTAGAGGCTGTAGGCAGAGCAACTAGGCAAGAACACGCAATAAAAGGCATTTGGATTGAAAAGGAAGAAATAAAACATGTTCATTTACAAAGGAGCTATCAGACTGCAATGCAAAGTCCAGCCCCCGTGGAGAAGGGAAGGGAGGGATGAAGGTTGGATATCCTACTGAGTCCTTGACCTCAGCATGGTTTTAAGAAACGTTCAGCAAAGCCAATGGGGAATTCTCGAGCCAAGGCAACGTGTCCTAGGAATGGCCTGCGTTCGATGTCTGCCGCACTCAGTCATTGGCTGGGCATGGTCCTTGAGAAGTATGGCCTCCACTTAAACTGATGATGGATCTATTTCAAAGCCCAGTTCAGTTGAAGGCAGTTTTCTATGTCCACCTGACATATGTTTCATAGACACAATTGCACCTAAACAAACACAACATTTGCATTATGCTTAAATCATTCCCTAATAAATCAATTGCATTGGAATAAATTCTTATGTTCAAAACAAGCGTTATAAGCAGAACTGATAGAAGAGCAAAAGATATCTCCACCTTCCCTTCAAGTAGCAATGAAAAACCACAGTGGAAAACTACGGGAGCCTGGTGAGTCACCAGGTACTCCAGGAGAGATTGTGTGCCATGGATGTTCCTGAGCTGGAGCTCATCTCATTTTCTTGATGTGCATATGCATTGATCAATTTCTACATGTTTGTCAAAAAGAATGAGATAGAATCAAACATGCCTTTGATATTAGCTTTTGAGGTTAAACTGAAAGGGAATTCTCTAGAGGTGCTTATAACATCTGGTGAATTGCTGTTATTCTTTGATTTTCCAGGATGTTCACTGTGAGTACTTTAGTTTCTCTTTTCTTTACCTTCTCCCAAAGGTCATCAATTTTGAAAGAAATTTTACTAAGATTCTCAGGAATACTAACCACTTAGGAATATATTTCTTTTGTGTAAGAAACTATTAATGAAAAAATTTAAAGGCCTTGAGTTCCCTATCCCTCACAGGGGGGAAGATGATAAAACATACATAATGTTGGCAATATCGGTATAGTATTATTTTATTTTTTAAAATATATTTTATATTGATTTTACAGAGAGGAAGGGAGAGGAATAGAAACATCAATGAGAAACATAGATCAGCTGCCTCCTGCACACCCCCTATTGGGGATCTAGCCAACAACCATGGGACATGCCCTTGACCAGGTTTGATCCCTGGACCTTTCAGTCCGTAGGCCGACACTCTATCCACTGAGCCAAACTGATTAGGGCTGGATATAGTATTTTTTTAGAGTAGCAAATTTATTATGACAGTTTGTTTATATTTCTGTAATTTGGGAAGGAATGGGGCAGTACAGAAAAAGATACCAAATGGTACTAAGAAATTGGTTTACGAGTATGTAGGTTTTAAAAAAATTATTATAAAAGATATATAATTTCAGGTCCAATAACATTCCCTGGAATGTACTCCAAATAAATTTTAGAGACAGTATATTCTTCCCTACTTAAATTTTTTAAAAAAATTATGCGAAGTGATCAATTAATTATTAAAGAAGTAATAATTCACTTTTTAACCTTCATATATATGTATATTATTTTCCCACACAACAGTTTGCAATTTGGCTTTTTAAGTAAGATAACTTATTGGACTATAAAAGGGCAATAAATATAATTTTTGTCTAATAACTTCACATTTTTGCAAATAAGCCTCCACTTCTTCCAATTAATTTTTC
Source organism: Myotis davidii (assembly GCF_000327345.1). Classification (NCBI taxonomy): domain Eukaryota; kingdom Metazoa; phylum Chordata; class Mammalia; order Chiroptera; family Vespertilionidae; genus Myotis; species Myotis davidii. The sequence goes on from NW_006299714.1 coordinate 2,257,625, forward strand.
ATTCCTTTAATAAAGGATATTGTAATATGATTCTTAAAATAATGTTTGTAACGGTTAGTAATATATGATAATGAGTATTTAGCCACTTAATTATTGCCTTTTGAAACTACTGTTAAAGATGGTGAATTTTCAGTTTAATTCCTATATAATGACATAATAATTACAGAAATAAATTTCATTTTGCTGATGGTAATTAAAGTTCTGTTTTCCCACATATGTAATATCCTTTGTAATAAATAATAAAATTTAAAAAAAAAAAAGTTCTGTTTTCCTTTCCTTTTTTAGAAACAGTTTTTTGCTTTTGATTTTGAGAATTTTTACTCTATTTCAAAGAGTAGAAATTGTCTTTTTGGTAACAACCATTAAAATACTTTTATTTTTTTAACTAAAGGGGAAGAATTAAGTATTTACTGTATCTTTTTAGGAGGGAATGTAGTTTAGCCCCAGTCAATGAGATCAATGCCCCTTAGCAAAGGAACATCAGCTAACAAATGTACATGAGATGATATAGTTAGAATGTCAGAATTCTTCATCCCTGTCCCCCATGAAATAATTGATGTAGGCAAGGGTCGGTCATCAGTAGGTGCTAAATAATTTGGGGGAAGGTTGTTGAAAAGCAAAATACTCTCATGGTGCCAAAGCATTTACCCCAGATAAAGGGGAAACGTATCTAAAGCAACTTGGCAGTCACTACCATACCATAGTCACCAAATTTAGAAATACAATTAGTGATATAGACAGAAATTGTGTGTATTGATAGGATGTGATATGACAGGTATAATGAATGCCACCTATGAAATAAATATGTATGTTAACCTAAACATTTTCAACTTCTTAAAGTATTTTTTGTAAAGAAGTTTTGTTGAGTAAAAAATGCTATCCAAATCCAGCCTGCGTGGCTTAGTGGTTGAGTGTTGACCTATGAAACAGGAGGTCATGGTTTGATTCCTGGCCAGGGCACATGCCTGGGTTGCAGGCTCCATCCCCAGTGTGGGGTGTACAGGGAGGCAACTGATCAATGATTCTCTCTCATCATTGATGTTTCTGCCTCTCTCTTCTCGCCCTCCTTCCTCTCTGAAATCAGTAAAAATATATTATAGGTTAATCGGAGTTTGCTGCCTTGAACAACCACTTCAAAATGAAACTAAAAGACAGAACGGACATCACCCAGAACCACAGGAATGCTGGCTGAGTGGAATTCCTACAACTAGGAGGAAAGAGAAACGCGCACCAACACTCAGAGAAGGCGCAGTGCTGAAGTCAAACACTGAGGTGCAGAGTGCGCGGAGCAGGCTGGTGGCGGAGGGGGGGG